>NC_043700.1:153675692-153680359 GCF_006229205.1 Suricata suricatta | reverse complement strand
GGGGGGGGGGGGGGGGGAGAACGAACTGAAATACTGACACTAAGAGGCTGCATGGGGAGCTGACACAAGACTGTGACTGGAAAGGTGTATTGCGGCCAACAGTTCTCAAACTGTGGTCAGGGGGTCCACAAGGTCAAAATTATTTTCATAATAATACTGAGACATCATTCGCCTTTTTCCACTCTTATTCTCTCAGGGGCATGCAGTGAAGTTTTCCAGAAGCTACATAAAGTGTGATATGACAAAAGATTGAATGCAGAAGCAGATAGGAGAGTCCAGCTGTCTTCTATTAAACCAGACGTTTTTTAAAGAGATTTGCAAAATCTAAAACAATGCCACTCTTCTCACTAAATGTTTCTGTTGTGAAAAATATTTTTTCATTAAAAATGTATTATTTCTATTAACATGCAATGAATTTATTATTGTTATTTTTAACAAAATATGTTTACAAAGTAGGTTTAATTTAAAAGATGATTAATATCAACAGATATAACTTACATAAACAAAAGTTCTTGGGGTCCATAATAATGTCCAAGAAAAAAATGGGAGGGTCTATGACCAAAAAGTTTGAGATTCACTGGTTTTAACTACTTACTAAAAAATCAAAACTGTCAACTAAAGAGTTTGAATTTTAGGCTTACTGGGGTTATTTTCTACTTTCTATTGCTAATTCACCTTCACTTGTCTTCCCTTCTTCATTTTCCTTATAATGTTGGATGGATGGTATACTCCCAAGGTAAATTTCCTCTGGTTGAATTTTAAAGCATCAGTTATAGCATTTCTGTTCTTTCTGTGAGGGAGCAGATTCTAGAACTTAATAGAATTTACTATTGGGAAAATATGAGCTTCCCTCAAAACCAAGTATTCCTTTTCTTTCCCAAAGTCGGTAAATTAACCACATACCATAGCTTCAAAAGGATCAAGACTTGCAGCAGTCAGACCAATACAAAATTTGGATAGAGGACATATCAGCTATTAACCTGATAAGAACAGGGACTACACGTGATCTTAGCCAAAGGGCCGAGAAGCAATAAAGCAATACAAAATTTGGGAAGAATGTTTAGGTTGATGTTTCAGTACACCCAAGTTGACATGGCCATGGTTCAAGCAATTATCTTGTAAGTATTTGACCATCTCACCTCCCAAACCAACAACACAGTCTGGGACAGGCTGAAGAGATATCCAAATCAAAAGAAAGCAAAAAGCTTTTTGCGTGTGTGCATGTGTGTGTGTGTGTGTGTGTGTGTGTGTGTGTGTGTGTGTGTTGCAGTGGAGGGAGAGAAGATGAAGACAAATGGACAAATGACTAATACTCATTAAGGTACAAGGAGAATGATTCATATTCACATGTGGCTTTAGAGTAGTTATTTTCAGATGACCACTACATGGAATCATTTGTTCTCTTGAAATGGCAGTTTTTATAAGGAAATCCATGGTACTATTCAAATTCTGCTTCACAGGTGAACCTTAACTCATTTGCAATGACTACATCACTAATTTTTTTAACCAGAATATTTCACTTTTTCTATTTTGTTAGCCAATATTGTTAGTTTTTTAAAAAGAAATCTCTGCATAACTGGGCACAGGTAGACAGTCGGCCAAAGACAGCTTGTATATATCACTATGGCTATCCTAATTGTTAAAATACTGAAACCCTTCTGTAATAATGATAAATGAAGTGTGTGTAAACACATATGGTACACATAATACTTCCTGGCAATGATGATTACTCTAGATTTATTTGTCTTAGTGTAAAAAACACTACTTTTTAATAAAGTTTAATGTGTATAAGACATTAGATATAATAGTCTTTAGCATAAATGAGCGTAGAACTTAAGATCACCATCTCTTTATATTTAGTTGCTGCAGATGATGGAGGAAAAATTCCTCTTGGAGATGTATAGGGCCAAAAAAAAAATTCCAAAATCTTCATTGGATCAGAATAATAAATTTTTTAAAAACCTCTGACTTAAATTCATTTCTCTTTAGGGACCTGACTTGGATACAAAGAGGGAGCTGAAATTAGAACAGAATGGGTGGGACCCCTCCTGAGTTTACCAGCCTTCAGTCAGGCCTGTAACACAGCTCTTTAGTAAGAGCCCATACACAAACACTGCACGCCAATTCAAGCAAAAAGAGAATTCAAAAATCAAGATGTGCAACCCAATAATGCAGCATATGAGAGCAACAGTGGAATTCTGCTTCAAATAATCCTTAAAATCTTCTCATTCATCCAAATAAAAATAACATTTTTAATGCATTATTATAAGACATAGTAAGACCAAAATACTAACTGATGATAATAATGGTTACTACCATCACCACTACTACCAGAGCCTCTAAGTCCTCAAACTCTGCCCCTCACCCTCCCCAGCGCACCTCTCTGAGCACATCTCCCTACGACCTGACCCTCACACCCAGCAGTGTCATCCAATCTGCCTCAGGGTTTTGGCCCCTCCCACTGCCTCCACCTAGAACATTCTGTCCCCAGATGACCACAAGCCTCACTCCTTCTCCTCATTCAAGTCTCCACTCAAATGTCACTCTTTAGAAATGTCCAATCCTGACCACACTGTATATGGTAGCTCCCCTACCCCTCCCTCCATTTATTATCCCCATGGCCCAGATTTCTTATTTCTTTTTCATCAGAGCACTTATCAACAACAGTAATACTCAAATTATTTAGGGGCCACTACAACAAAGGCCCTGATTAATGCAACAGATGCTAGACAACCTGATCAATTCTAAGCTCATTGGCATACATGCTATTACCCCAACATGCTTAATATATATATAATTTATATATGTTATTATATATATTCTGTCTCCTTAACTAGAATATAAGTTCTATGAGGGAAGGGACTTTGTAATACTCCCCGATCTATTCCTACCACATGGAACATGACTATTAGTCACATAACAGACATTCAATAAATATTTGTGTTTTGTGATTGAAGTATAATTGACATATATCTTATTAGTTTCAGGTGTTCAACATACTGATTTGATATTTGTATGTATTATAAAATGATCGCCACAATAAATCTAGTTAACATCTGTCACCATGCATAGCTGTAGAATTTTTTGTTCTTATGATGAAAACTTTTAAACTCTATTCCCTTAGCAACTTCCAAGTATGCAACACAGTATAAAGTATAGTTGTTAATAATTATTTGCTGACATAAGTAACTCTGTGTGTCCATATGTTGATATATTCTAACAATTTATCAGAAGTACACAGAATAATCTTATGTTAAATGTGGTATTGAATTATTCAAAGACCATATAAATGTACACACATGTACAGCATTAGATACAAGAAAGCAGGTAGTAATAACATCTTGCTAACCACAATTTAGCACCTTTGTTGATTCAGAGGTCAGCTTCAGGGCTTCACATACAAAAGCCACAGAGACTCCATCCAATTCTGATTGAGTCAGCTGCTAAGGGTCTAGGGAGGGCAGATCTCTCCATCAAAATAAATATGCTTTACTGAAATTAAAAATTTAATTTAAATTACATGCAGGGATATTTGAAATGTTTAATTTCTCTTTCCTTCCAATAAAGCAAAACAAAATTTTGAATGCCAAAAGCAGTAGAAATGGATCTCAGCTACATCATGGTGCTTATTCTAAGCACAGGAAACTACTGGTATTGATAGAGCATTGGCAAATATGAAGGGAATGAGTACAGTAACATCAGCAGAACAGCAAAAGTAACAGTAGTGACTACAATGGTCAAACGTATCTTTTCAGTGCCCATGACCTAGCAGGCACCCGGCACAGTGCAATGCATATGTGATTTCTAATGCCCAGAACGACCCTGTTGCACAAATGAGAAAAAGGGGCCTGGAAAGACCAAGCAACTCTCCTTGGAGACTTGAGGGTAAGATAATATTGACCATCACAGAACCTCCTCAAGAAAAAGAGAGAAGAAAATATCCCCATTTGACTGATGAAGAAACTAAGAAGCAAAGGATTGTAAAGACTGCAAATCAGGTCTCTGGACTTCCATTCACAAGAGTCTTTGTCAATGGAGACTAAATTACCCCATTCATTCTTAATTTTGCCAAGACGTTGTCTTGTAACAAAAATTATAAAGTTAAATGAAAATCCCACTCAATCCAAATCTTATGGATTAAAAAGACCTTGCTAGTGGCTGGCTGTGCTCAGCAATACTACCACAGTTTGAAATGTTCATGCCTCTCCATCTCTAACTCCATCTTCAATGATGACTAATGGATATTGTCCAGATTTTTTTTATAATAGTTTATTGTCAAATTGGTTTCCATATAACACCCAGTGCTTCTCCCCACAAGTGTCCCCCACCATGACTATCACCCCATCCCCTTTCAGTCTATGGTTCGTCTTCAGTATTCAGTAGTCTCCCTTGATCTGTGTCCCTCACTCTTCTCCACTCTTTCCCCCTTCCTCTCCCCATGGTCCCCTGCCAGGTCTCTCCTGTTAGACTTATGAATGCAAACATATGGTATCTGTCCTTCTCTGCCTGACTTATTTCACTTAGCATGACACTCTCGAGGTCCAACCACTTTCCTACAAATGGCCAGATTTCATTCTTTCTCATTGGCATATAGTACTCCATTGTATATATATACCACATCTTCTTGATCCATTCATCAGTTGATGGACATTTAGGCTCTTTCCATG
>NC_043700.1:153668777-153675592 GCF_006229205.1 Suricata suricatta | reverse complement strand
AGTCTGTACAAGACGTTCAGACTGAAGTTATAAGATTGCTGCTCCTCGCGGCCAACTCATCCACCACCGCTGAGCTCTGAAGCACCAGTGGCCAGGCTTACATGCCTTCTATGCACTGTCTTCTTCAGACCTTACAGTTCTGGGAACTGTTTTCCAGATGAGGAAACAGAAACATGGAGGAGTTAAGTATCTGCCTAAAGTTACATGTGAGTGGTGGAGGCTCAATTCTATCACCCCAAAGTCTGTGCATGCAATAGTTACACGCCACCTTGAAAGGCTTATTTGAAAAATAAGTTAAATCAATGTCATCGTCAAGCCACATATATTTTTTTAATGTTTATTTATTTTTGAGACTGAGAGAGACAGAGTGTGAGTGGGGAAGGGGCAGAGAGAGAGGGAACAGAGAATCTGAATCAGGCTCTAGGCTCTGAGCTGTCAGCACAGAGTCTGACGGGGGGCTTGAACTCATGAACTGTGAGATCATGACCTGAGCAGTAGTCGGATGCCCAACCGACTTAGCCACCCAAGAGCCCTGAAGCTACATATTTAGTAGAGAAAAAGCAGCTTTGCTTATGTATAAGAAAATCACCTGTACATCAGTTTATCAGGAAATACAGAGTCAGAGTCATGATTTTTATTTTTTGCAAAAAGAATTCTTTGCTTTTGCTTTATGAACAAGTTATTCAGCTTTGGATGCTTTTCAGGGAGCAAGCTTCTCCAGTACATCTGATTTATTTGCCACTTTTCAACCAGTGAGACATATAGGAAGAGAGAATTTAGGCTCCACAATGCAAGTCCCAAAGATATTCTAGTGTAGTAAGGTTTGATCCAAACAACAAACATAGGTACTGAGCTCTTGAGACTTTATATTATTGTTATATGCATTTTATTCAGAAATCTCAACATTGGTATCGACCAACCATAGATTCTCATTGTTGGGAAAGTGCTTTAGCAATCGTCTTTGTGAGAATCCCTTCTATGGGCGATCTTCTCTAGAGACAGCTTGCGTGGGTCTACTTTAGACCTACGTTTCTTTCTACACATTGAGAACACAAATGAATTTTACTGTTTAGTTTGAGAGGAAACATATCCCAGACAGTAGACTATTTCCTTTTTTTTTAAACCTCTTTATTTAAAAGTTTATATTGGTGTTCCTCATATACAATGTTATTTTCTCAAATAGTACTTAATTTTGTTGTCTTTCCATGGCTGAAATTATAATCGGTGTTCTTTTTTTACAAAATTATTGAATGGTGATAGGAGGACTCTTTATTATTGAAGAACAAGGGGTATTCAACAAAGAGGCCAGAACAGGTGCTCGCAGAGGTCACCCATACCAGGCATTTTTAAAATTCTGGCAGCCATAAGCTCCATTGTCTTCTTTAGGAAGACAAAACGACATAGAAACATGAAGAGATCTAAGATGTCCTTTAGAGCTGGGAGATCTCTGAAATGTACCCCCATCAGGGCTTCTGGCTTTTGATTAGAGTGATTAGGGGTAAATAACCCACAACAAAATGTAATCACATAATGACTGCATAGAGTGTTAAAAATAATTTAGTTAGTGATAGGTTAGTGATAGTGGTAGGTAGGTTGGTTGGTTTTCAGCGGTAGAGGTGACTGTTTAAATGAGATGTTTAGTCATAATGACTTTAATATGCAAATCTGATTATTGAATTGTCCTATGTGGTTTGTACATGCTGTTTTCTGTGATTGGACCACTCTCTTTACTTATATGGAATGCTTTGTTTTGTCCTGCCTGTCCCAATTAGCTGCCGTTCCTGGGTGCATCTTACACCGCATCCCATCATCTTACACTGATTACCCTTTGTTTTTATTGCCTAATTTAGTTGTTCCTCAGCTTTTTTTTTTTTTTTAATGATTATTTATTTTTGAGACAGGGATACAGAGCATGAGCGGAGGAGGGGCAGAGAGAGAGGGAGAACTAGAACCTGAAACAGGCTTCAGGCTCTGAGCTGTCAGCACAGAGCCCGACACAGGGCTCGAACCCAGGAACCACGAGATCATGACCTGAGCTAAAGTTGGACACTTAACCGACTGAGCCTCCCAAGCACCCCTGTTCCTCAGCTTTCTGAATGTGAGCATCCCATATGTCTTGTTTATTGCTGTTTTCCATCTGATACATATTAGATGTTCAATAAAAATTTATGCTCAACTTATAAGTTTAATGCAATGTCAAACAGGATTCTAGGATTCTAGAAAAAATCATTTTTAGAATTTGATGAAATTTTCTAAAAAATAGCCAATAAAAACCCCAGAACAGTAATGTCAAGTGAAAAACTTAAGCCCACATTTTAATATTTATCAATATTATGTATCAATATATATCAGTTATATAGCAGTAATGCTTATGAATATTTTCTGGGGCTTTTTTATTTTCAGTTTTGGTTTTCTGATTTACCCTTTTAATTCAGTAATAACCACCATCCTTCCAATCAAAAGTAATTACTAGTAATGTATTACTATTACAATATAGTTCAGAGACAGGTACAAGTATTTAGTAATTTAATAAATTTAATGTATTTAATAAAAGCAGAGGGAATGGGGAGTACTTACTGTATTAAAAGGGCAAATTAAAATCCAAAAGAAACCTAATATTAATTATTAGTAAGCATATGATTTATCTTGAAATAGGGAAGGACATTCCGGACATAAAAGCCATGGAATTACTCACAAAGGGGGAAAATCGCCAGACATGATAGCAATATGGCTTAGTAGTTAAGAGAAATGACTTTAAGATCAGATGGTCCTGGAACTGAATTTTGCCATCCCTCCCCCGCCACACTTACATGGTCTTTTGGGAACTTATTTTGTCATTAAGTTTCAGTTTCTTCATCTGTTAATTCGAGGAGATAATAATAATAATAGGAAGCTCATTAAACCTTTAGAATTTAAAAACTTGTGTAAAGTAAACTGTCCTTTGCCAATCACATAGGAAACATAATAGCCATTATTATTATCTGTAAAATTTTTACACAGGATGCTGATAAATCAAAGTACCTTAAAAGGACAACAAAATAGTTAAAGTATTGCCATAAAGACAAAGATTGATATACAAGACATGTTAAGAATCCATTCATGTGGATAAGAAAAACATAATTGTTCAACAAAAATGATTTTAAAAAATGTGGCCAACCATTTTATGGATGAAGAAATAACAGTGGTTAATAAGATATGAAAAAATGTCCACTTTCCTGGTCATAAACTCAAACTACATTGAGAAGCAATTTACCACTTCAGATTAGCAAAGATTGACAAACGATAATTTAGTGTTGGGCAGAGCTTAATAGCATGGTCATCAAGAAATATTACTCATGGGAGAACGAATTTTGTCCTAGCACATTGGCAATGTTTGAGGAGACCCTTGAAAAGGTTTATACTTTTCCTGGGAATGTCACTTCTGGTCAAAAGCATTAAGACACTGTAAGAGGTACACATATGATTTATACTGAAAGATGCTCATTACAGTTTTATTTATAATAATGAAAAATTAGGTGCAATCTAAATGTTCCAGGATAGGAGAATGGTAGAACACAGTATGTAGTCATTAAAAGTCAAGTTATTGAAGAATGTTTTTAATGAGGTGAGGAAATGTTAAATATTAGTAGAAACATTTAACGGATATGGATATGAAAGACAAAACTGCATTTATAGTATGAACATAACTGTTAAAGAATAACAACAAGAAAAAAGAGAAGTAAAGGGAGGTTAGGTATATAGATAAAATTAGAAAAAATTTAGGAAAATACATGAAAATAATTTCATTGTTTTCTTTGAGTAATGGGTTTTCCAGTTATCTATTGTGTACAACAAATTACCCCCAAAATTAGTGGCTAGGTTATAATTTTGTGTGACAGGAATTTAAGCGGCGCTCAACTGGGTGGATCTTCAGCTCCACATGGTAGGTGGTGAGGTGAGTTGGTGGTATTGAGCTGGTAGAGATGCTGATCTAGAGGACCCAAGATGGCATCAGTCATATCTGGGCCCCTTAAGTAACAGCAGGGACAATAGACTCAGTTGCAGTGTCCACACGTGGCCCCTCCTGCATGGCTGTCCCACAGTAGTTAGGTTTTGGAGGTGAAGGCTCACATCTTCCAGAGAAAGTATTCCAGAGGAGCTGGTGGAGGCTGTGAAACTTGATTCTTAGAACCTCGTCTCAGAAGTCCCAGAACATCATTGACCTGTTGGGAAAGAAAGAAATAATTAGACTCCACTTCTCAAGGGGAGGAGACACAAGTAATTTATAACCATTTATACCTCAATTGGACTGATTTTATGTGTTTCTGCACAGTCTGAAAAGTCTATAATGCAAATGTATTATTCTTTGTACATTTATAAGAGCTTTTTATATATAAAACTTGAATTAGATAAACCTTTGCATGAAGTACTTTACACAGTGGCTGGCATAAATAAAGGCCTGTATAAATGTCAGCTGTATTGTCTTTACTCCTTTCTCATTAGAATAGAAATGTGTCAGTGGGTTTATTTGCAGGGGCTCATTCAAAAAGGCATTAAAATGCATAATTTTGCCTGGGTAAGCCAACAAGATTTCATGAGCAGCTGATACTTAAACTAGGTTTTGAAGAGTGAAAGGGAATTTACCAGCAAGGAAAGGTCAGGAAAGGCTCTCAAAGTAGTGGAGGCTGCATATTCAAAGACGTGGAGTTCAGATAATGCAAGGCATGTTGCAGGATTTTTTCGTGTTAGCAGGGTTCAGATATAAGATGCACATTTGTGGAAAAAGGGTCAAAGCCTGGGGAGCAAGGATTACATTCAAGAAAGAATCCAGAAACAGAATATACAACTCTTAGTGACTGATTGGCTATAACAATTCCTTGAAGAGTTATTGCAAATAAAATTTGTCTGTTCACTAACGCATTCAGGCTCTCTGCTCCTGATTCAGTTTTCTTCTCTCTTTTAATTTTAACATGAATAGTATGCAAAAAAAGACAGAATTTAGACCAAGTAATAAACTACACATGGATAAATTTCATTTGAAACCCAAAAAATAAAGAGTTGGAGAAAATAACCAGCCAAGTTGTATTTTTAGGTTCCAAAATAGAGTGATTTATATGTATCCTTTTCCAAAAAGTCAACAGAACCAAACATTTGTCCATCATCTCAGAGTGGTTGCTCCTGCCTGTTGAGCTTATTGGCTTCACTCTTCTTGTCCCCGCGGTCTCTAGTTCGTGTGCCACATGGCCTCCACATCTGGTGACCAGCTCTTTTGGGGGAAAAAAACCAAAATTTCCTTTGAGGTGCTACATAAATACATTTCTGTAGAATCTGCTACTGCCCACATGTACAAGTATCTGGGTCCCAAATTAAATGCATAAAGCTGAAATTATTACTTTTCAGAGATAACAGTAATGAAATAAGACACAATACCAATTAGAGCTTGAAGCTCTTTGGCACCGGTGTTTTCTTTCAGCATATTACTTGCATTGATGTCCCTTTGATGTTTTGACATATCTCTGAAATCGTCATTAAATATGGTGACCAGAACTAGTGCTGACTTACTGTACCAGGCAAGCCATTCGGAATTAATATTACAGAGGAACAAATATGCTACTTGGAATAGCTCTTTTACTTTTAATGAATCTAATTTGTGTTGAAGTTCTAAATCTTTTTCTTTTTCCTCCAGAACTGTCATTAAAGTCGTTATCTCAACAAGTTATTAAACCAAATAAAAATTTCAAATAGAAAAGTAAGTTCAAGCTATTATTAGCAAATGTTTATCACTTACTATTTTAAAATTTTATTTTAGACAGATTTCCACTGGACCGTGGATAAAAATGACAATTAAGCTTTTTGGCAACCCACTCATTTCTTCCATCAAGGCTTCAAGAAGGGATGCTGGAGCACCTGCACGTGCAATACTGTGTTAGTGACACTATCAGGATTCTGTATTTCAACACCAAGGTTTTCATTCTGTTCTTAACTCATTGGGTCACTGTTGCTTCTCTCACTGTTGGAGAACATGATTAAAATTTGTACTGTTTTTCCTGTGTTAAAGAAACAAAGCAAAGAAAAAAGGAAAAACATAATCCATGTGAGATGGCTGTATAGGAACAGATTTTCAAAGTGTTAACTGAAGTTGTGAAAAGCTGTTTTAGTAATAAGCCTAATGGGAAAACAATGTGGTCAGGAAACTCGGTGATACTGAATCTAACTCTTTCAAAATAATGTCAGGTACCGGGAACAAAGGAACACAAAAAATGAACAGAATCAGTCCCATGTGTTGTTAAACATAGGTTGTTTTGTTTTGTTTTGTTTTGTCCCTCTGTGGCCTCTCGTAGCCTTTCATGGTGTTGACGGCGTTCAGGGACTGGAAATGTCTCCAGCTGCGGCAGAGCTGCAGGTTTTCCCTGTTCCTCAGCTCCTAGTCACCAGCCTCCAGCAATAGTCATCTTGTTCTCCCTTCCTGTAATCTGTCTCCTGGCAATGTCATTTTAATCTTAATTTTTCTTTTCTAGAGCAACAGTCTTGATTTTGAAGTTCATGTGAGTAATAACAAGGAAGAAAAAAGTTAGCGAAAAATCAATGCAATCATATTCTAAAAGCTGTATTAAAAATCTGTTTTTGTGCCAGTACCATACTGTCTTGATGATGACAGCTTTGTAGTAGAGGCTAAAGTCTGGAATTGTAATGCCTCCTGTTTTGGTTTTCTTCTTCAATATTATTTTGGCTATTCGGGGTCTTTTGTGGTTCCATATGAATTTTAAGATAATTTGTTCTAGCTTTGAGAAGAATGCTGGTGCAACTTTGATGGGGATTTCGTCTATAGATGCTGG
>NC_043700.1:153653982-153668677 GCF_006229205.1 Suricata suricatta | reverse complement strand
TAAGAAATAATCTCCACTTAACAAACGGGCACCCGCCTGCACTGTTGGTGGGAATGTAAACTGGTGCAGCCACTCTGGAAACAGGGTGAAGGGTCCTCAAAAAATTAACAATATAACTCCCCTATGACCCAGCAATAGTACTTCTGGGGATTTACACAAGGGATATAGAAGTGCTGAGGCATAGGGGCACATGTACCCCAATGTTCATAGCAGCACTTTCAACAATAGCCAAAACATGGAAAGAGCCTAAATGTCCATCACCTGATGAATGGATCAAGAAGATGTGGTGTATATATATATATACATACAATGGAGTACTACATGACAATGAGAAAGAATGAAATCTGACCATTCATAGCAACATGGATGGACCTTGAGGGAGTCATGCTAAGTGAAGTAAGTCAGGCAGAGAGGGACAGATAACATATGTTGTCACTCACAAGTGGAACAGGAGAAACTTAACAGAGGACCATGGGGAGTGGACGGGGGGAAAATAGTTGGGGAGAGGGAGGGAGGCAAACCATGAGAGACTCTTGAATACTGAGAACAAACTGAGGGCTGATGGGGGAGGGGGAAAGGGGAAGGAGGGTGATGGGCATGGAGGAGGGCACTTGTGGGGATGAGCACTGGGTGTTATATAAAAACCAACTTGACAATAAACTATAAAATAAAAAATAAATAAACAAATAAAATAAAAATAAATAAATAATCTTTACTTAGAAATTCATTTCATCAGTACTCCTACAAAAGCAAAGTATCTTTGCTTCTAAACTTTGGTCTGTATTTTCTTTCTTTCTTTTTTTTTTTACTCTATTCTTTTGTCATACTCAGAAAGAACACACTTCAGTGTGTTTGACTAGAAACACACTTTCCTAGTCAGAACACTAATTATTCCTAAGATTTATTTATTTATTTATGAAAGGTGGGGGGCACAAGTGAGCGAGGGGCAGAGAGAGAGAGTGCGGGGCTCCCGTTCACCAGAAGTGGGGCTTGAGCTCACCCTAAGCGGGACTTGAACTCACAAACTGTGGGATCATGACCTGAGCCAAAGTCAGATGATTAACAACTGAGCCACCCAGGGGTCCCCATAAGGAGAATCTAAATCTGGTGCGTGCCACTAGGAACTATTTTGGTCAGTAGAGAGAAGAGTGCTTATGGCGTAGGCGTTGGTTAGTGTATTTATCATATTTAAATTGGCAGCCTTCCTCTAAAGACTTATATTTATAGGATAACTATTAATATACCTTTCTTTTTCTCAGTTAGACTATGATCTTTAAAAAATATAATCTCCATAGGAGCAAAAAAAAAAAAAAAAACAAAAACAAATCCATCAAATAAAAGCTACCTAAAAAAATGATAATAAACTAACAGTATTACATATCTATTACAGCAGCATATAAGTATTTTCCTTCTACTCTCAAAACACTTTAACATACTCTACATGTATAAGTTTCATAATGTATTTATGTTTTATAATGTTTTTATACCAAAATTAAAGTTAAAGAATGCAGTTATGAAGTATAGGTATCATGTATTAAACAAGAAATTAAAAAAATTCTGTATTTTTCAGTAAGAGTTAATAACCAGGAATATGAGCGCAAGTTTTTCCAATTTTATTTCCCTCGTTTTTTTTCTATTTAAAAATTATGAATCCAGAGGCACCTGAGTGGCTCAGTTGGTTGAGTGTCCAACTTCAGCTCAGGTCATGATCTCGCAATTCATTACTTGGAGCCCCGCCTCGGGCTCTCTGCTTCAACACAGAGCCTGCTTCAGATCCTCTGCCCCGCTCTCTCTGCCCCTCCCCTGCTCGTGTGCATGCACTCTGCTTTCTCTCTATCAAGAATAAATAAACATTAAAAAAAATAATTATGATCCAAAATGGTACAATAAAAACAAACTTCAAATACTTAGTAATATATCAAACAAACAAAATAGCAACACTAAACAAAACAAAATAATTCACTGAAAAAAAAAACAAAACTCTCCAGGGACTAAGTACAAAAAGGAATCTTTTGTGCTCTTGTCAAACCAAAATAAAGATTTTTTTTTTAATCACATGAATGGATAATAATAGAAATAGCCCTATGAGGCAGGATGGTAACTTATCAATTTTTAACACATTTCCCCCTTAAATAGACTTTTTTTTTTCCATTCTGTTTTGTTCATTTGTTTCTTTTTTAAGAACTCAGAATCAAAATACTGAAAAAATAAAAACTGTTTCTGCATGCTGTTAGGAAATATTCCTTTCAAAAATATAGGGTATAACCAGTATGTAATTGACCAGTTTGTGGATTTTTTTTTCTCCTGCACAGACACAAAATGACATATTTGCTCTAGGAGAAGTATTTCCATAATCCTTGTAAAATGATGCTGCGACACTCTTCTACAAGTTATGAGCTACCACTGCCCCTACTGGAGAACTGTGAGGTGAGAGAGTGCTGAGGAGAACCACCTGCAGTGCTTCTCCTAACATCTTTAGGATATTTGGATCATGTGGCATTCCTTATTCAGCACTTATCACTCCCAGGGCCAACACATTCTGGAGAAAAAGAGACAGTCTGATCAGCTTCCATTCAGCACTATCCCATTCTGTGTTAAGTCCCTTAACTCAGAAGTAAAGAATGGGAAGAAGAGAAGGGGATACCAAGGCACAGACATTTAGTCAAGATGTGCAGGTGCGCCAAATCCTGACAGGGTCCCTTGCTAGAAAAAAAAAAAAACAAAAAACCCTGAGATCCTGAACAAGTATTTCTCCTACTTTTGAGGATTAGCACCCCCTTTAGCAAAAAAAAAAAAAAAAAAGTCAGCCCTCAATAAATAATTCATCCTATCTAGTCCTTTGAAAATGGGAAAAAATAGAAGTTGGGGGAGAAATCCACACCCAGTCTCAAGGCTTCTGTCTAGTATCAGGTATCCACTAAGCTAACCTCTAGCTCTCCCAGAACCTCTCAGTCAGAAGTAAGGTGGGAGTGCCTGAGTGACTCAGTCTGTTAAGCATCCAACTCCTGATTTTTGCTCAGGTCATGATCTCATGGTTCATGAGATCAAGCCTGGAACTGGGCTCCATGACAGCATGGAGCCTACTTGGGATTTTCTCTCTCCCTCTCCCTCTCTCTCTGCCCCTTCCCCACTTACTCTCTCTCTCTCTCAAAATAAATAAATTAACTTAAAAGGAAAAAAAAGTAAAGTGGTAAAATCCTCTAGATAATCAGCCAACCTAGACACAAGCTTCCTTCAGAAAGACCTGCCCTTAAGTTATACCCAAGATTTCCTGTAAATGAGCATAAACAAGACTTGGTTTCTCCGAGGCTGACTAACATTAAAAAAAAATCAGTTAAGCAGTGTTACTTCCTTCCATTCTTAGGAACCAGATATTTAAAAAGGAAAAAAAAATCCCAGCAAGCATTGGGGTGGACAATGTAGTACAAACAGAGAGAGGGAGTGGCTTGGGACAGAAGACACAGTCTGGGCAAGGAAGCACAAATCATGACTATTTCCCTTTTGGTCAAGCAAACCAGAATGGTTGTAACGCTTCTTGTTTTTCATAAAACAAAGACCCACCCAGATGTGTCTTTGGCCACTGGCATAAATGTATATTTGAAACTTTTTTGGTAGACCCGCAAAACACTAAGAACCAAGATTGTTAGCCTGAAACACTTTGCCTGATTACTAGCTCTCGCTTCCAGCTGGAATAACATATGATATCATTGCTTCGAAGGCAAGCCCAAGTTTAAAAGTGAGTTTTCTTAACCCATATATTTGACTCTCACTTTCTAATCAGATGGTTGGCACAAATTCACCTAACTCCAAAATCTGGCGATGTGCCCTCCCTAGGCAAAGAAACAAAAATTCATGCATGGTACTTTTTTCCTGTTTCCCATTTGTCTCTTTTATTATTCAAAAATATAATACTTTAATATGATAGAGAAGAAGAACATTAAAACAAAAATACTCAGCAGGAGAAAAGTGAAATGAAGATCATGTATCCTTATGGAGAAATGTATAGGTGTCATAAGGTTTCAATAAAAGGTTTGCTAAGGGGTAAAATTCAAGATGAAAATCCAACCTGGTGGCCAAATTTTGGATCTGTCAAAGAAAAATAATTAGTGGGGAATGTTGCATTTTAATGATGTCAGTACTCACAGATGAAGTTATCTAATAAATGCATATAAAGCTATCAAATGCATATAAAGTGAAGATGTAATTAATGGGCTATGTAGACCCTACTATGTTTTTGAAAACTTGTTTTATCTGAATGTTTAGGAACAGGAATGAGTGGAATATGAGACTTGAGTGGCCAACAGTTATTCTGACGCTTTGCCCCAGGACAAATACTCCAGTAATATACAGTGATGAAGGGCATGGCTTCAGTCAGATCTGGGTTTTAACTTGGCTCCAGTGCTTACTAGCAGTAAGACCAGAGTCAAATTCATAGTTTCCACCCTCTGCTATGTGGTCCTGCAATCTCAACCAGCAGTTCCAAAAGTGTATTATTAAGATATTAGATGAATATCTAGGACTTATTTTTTCACAGAGGCAATACTATAAGATCAGTACTCATGCACTCAGACCAGAAAATCCCATCTGGTCCCACATCCCCAAATACGGCACAAATGGCACTAATGCATTCATAGCTAATCCACATCACAAGATAATCTGTATGCAGCAGCCAGAAGCCATAAATGTTCCCATTATGTAACCTCACTGTCCAGCAGGCAGTATGGCCTCAATGGATTGTTATTACGTGGAATGAACAGAATATTTTCTTTTGAAAAAGGCTTTTCAGCTGATTTTCCCTCCATCATTGGGAATGACACCCTTTTGACAGAGAACTAGAAGGCAGGGGCTTCCCTAGGAGAAGAGAAAAGGTGATGAAGAGATGATTTATATTTCTGAAAACCAGAAAAGTTTTAGTTACAGTGTCTCCCCAGGTGTTCAGAATTGTGGGGGGCAGGGGGGGAAGGGAGTAGAAGTCTTGTCAATTAATTAAAGAGTCTAATCGTGTGAGCCCCTGAGGGACCAACATGTTAGTCTATTCTGATCTCTTTAATTACAAATGTCTTTCATCCGGGACTTTTTCAGCATCTCTGGAAAATTTTAAAGCTCTAATAATTTATGGGTGCATTTAAGCAATCTAAATCCCATACACTATTTCCAAATATCCCAGAAACTGGTGATATTTAAGAGTGCAGGCATGGAGACATTTCATTATTTTGACCACTTTCTTTTGAGATCATAAAATGATCAGAATTTCAAGGCTCACAGAACAAACCACTGTGATGAAAATGGCAGCAAGAGATGACTGTGTTAATCAGAATGTAGGTTAGCTACCATCACAAAGACCCAAATTTGCAGCGGATTACAAGATAGGCAAGCATGAAAGTGAAGAGTGCATTCTGGGGCATACTTGTAAACAAGGTCAGCAAAGTCCTTAGCCTCACTTATCTTACAGTCTAGCAAGCAAGACAATGTATTTCTCCATTATGTAAAGTCCAAGTACAGGGCTTACACCATCTTCAGCAAACCAACTATGGTCCTTGCATCATCTGTTCAAACATTTCCAACACATGGCTTCCTCTCGTGACCCAAGATGGCCATGCCGGCTCCTGCCATCCTGGCTGCATTTCAGCACACGGGAAGAACGGGTAAGAGGTATGTATCCACCCTCTCTGCGCACACCCTAAATGTGCCCCCCATTACTTCTGCGTTGTGTCTCATTCGCCAGAACCTAGCTGCAAAGGTGAGTGTGAGGCACAGCCATTGTTTTAGGTGGCCGTGTGCTATGTAAGAAGTCAGAAGAGGTGTCAGCATAAAAAGCTTCTGTCTATGTAAGGCATCATTTTGAACTCTAATAAAGCACTTAAGTATTTATTCATATTCAGGGGCCATTCTGAATATTTATAACAAACTTCTCAAATTCCCACAGGCAGGCAGTTAAGCCTGCTATGGCCAGCATGAAAATGAAGAGTGTACATTCTGGAACATACTTGTAAACAAGGTCAACAAAGTCGCTGGTCTCACTTATCTTACGTCTAGCAAAGGAGAAGGCTTGGCTTCCCTGAAGAGATGGCATTGAAATTCTGATCTGGAGCGGCTATCAGAAAAGCTGGGGGAAAAAATCCTAATATTTTAAAGTCCCAAGTTCCCTATTTATCAGAATCAAAGTTACTTCAGCTCTATTTTTCTTTATGCAAGCCTGTGATGCAACGAAGAGGAAGTGTGTGTGAGTGTGTGAGTGTGTGTGAGTGTGTGAGTGTGTGTGAGTGTGTGTGAGTGAGTGCATGCATATGTTTATATGTGCATGTGGCTGGGAAGAGGAAATCTATTAACTTAATACTGAAATGAATACTTAGGACCAGGCATAACTTGGAACACTCCAGAACTACGAGGACGAGGCCCTGCAGCAGTCTATAAGGAAAGGAGGATAAACAAATGGTTAGAAAAGTTGAGAGACCATACAACCTTCGTATTCAGAAGTAATTTTTTTTTTTGCTTGTTCTACATAGTGTTTCTTGGTGTTTATATTTCTTAAATAAAGTTAACTAATTTCAGGTCTGTTGTTCTAATTAAATTTCAGTTAGTTCAAAGTGGGTAATCAGCAGTTGTGAATAAAATGTTTCACATGCTTTTAATCAAAATGAGTTATAAACAAGATACGTAAGAAATAGGCAAATAATTAAATTTTATGTATCAGTATCGATTTAAAACACTAATCATGGGTTTATTTTAATTAAGATAATATGACATGACTTTCAGCAATTTAAAGGCAGTGTTTTTATATTTAAAATATTATACAAGTTATATTTCACTCTAGGGACCAAAGCTAAGTCAACACATTCTTAAGCTATCAAGAATCCACTCAGAAAAAAAAAATGGTTTTTCTACTTGAATTAAACTCTTTATTTTAATTACAACATTAGAGTCATAACTGGAACTTGAGGAGGGCTTGGTTGAGCAGTCCTGTTTTGGAACATTTTGTGCGGTTGTGGTCTGATGTCCACGGGAGCTGCAACCACCTGAAAACCCCATGAACTGGGCATCCACAGCTGGTAGGCAAGGCTGGGGACTCTACAAGAGCCCCTGTCATCTCAGAAACGGAGCTCTCGGGGCACCTGGATAGCTCAGGCAAGCGTCTGACTTTGGCTCAGGTAGTGATCTCATGGTTCATGAGTTCAAGCCCTGCATCAGGCTCTCTGCTGTCAGCGCAGAGCCAGCTTTGGATCCTCTGTCCCCCTCTCTCTCTGATCCTCCCCTGCTCATGCTCTCTCTCTCTCCCTCTCTCCCTCTCTCTTACTCTCTCTCTCAAAAATACATAAACATTAAAAAACATTAAAAATATGGAGGCCTCAGGGCAGTCAGACTTCTTACACGGCAGCAGGATTACCCCGGAGGTAGCACACCCAAGAACCACTGGTTTCCTCCTTGTTGTTTTCTGAACCAGTCTCTGAAGTGATGCAACATTTCCAGTCAGATAAATCTTAACCTAAAACCTTATAGTGCCAGCCCAAAAGGTCATCTCCAAAGCATTTTTCCCTGGTCCTAAAGCAGCTTAGGTGTTAGTTCAGTGTCACTTAAATAATCTTAAAGTATTCACTAGGCACAAACTTTCTGGGGAAAAAAAAATCACCTCTTCAACATACAAAAAGTGCTACAGTGAAATGACTACCTCACGTGACAAGGCATTTGTCAAAGTCATGGCCAGGGAAGGAAAACTGCCACTCAAATACCACTATTTTAACCCCATGGTCAGTACAGGAGTCAGAAAGACAACAAGTCAGACCTAAGAAAGCCCCATTTTATTGATTCTAAGATATCACTGATTATAATACATACCATTATTTTATATACTTCGAGCAAGAAAGAGAATACTGCCATTAAACTAAGAAATACCATGAATTTCAGGATGTGTCCCAATTTCAGAAACACTAAAATGTGGGGAAGAATTGACATCTTAGAATAATAAAAAATGGTAGTATTCTTCTGAACAAATCTACCCCTTTTATTTTCAGAATGGAAAATTACCTTTGGTATTTTCAACCCAACCATTAAAAAAGAAAGTTTTCCTATGTATTATGTTATAATCTCTCCCCATATCACTTTGTAGGTACAAAGCTGCTTAATACAAATGTCCAAAGAGATAATTGATAAATCCCCATTTAACTCTTCTCCCAAAAGATTTAAGACATTTCATTCAAATCAACTGCGATTACTGTTGGGCTCCCCAAGGGGACCACCAAAAAAAAAAAAAGCACCTCTCTTCTGAACTAGTTGAGAAATAAAGCAGACCTAGATAAAAGCATAAGTCCAAACATCACTTTTTTTAGTGATAAAGGTCAGTCTGGAGGGTCTGTCAGCCAAGTGGCTTCTTCCTATCAAGCTCAAGAATCAGGCAGCCTTCTCCTCCAGGTCAGGGGCTAGCTCTGACCAGGGAAGCCCTCCCATAAAGACACAGGGCAGAGCACCTACCCCCTGCTGCCAGCTTGCTCTAAGGACTAATAAGAGTGGAGAAAGAAGATGGCAGATTCTAGTGCTGAAATTGCTGAGAATCACAGTGCTCTCCACAGACAGAGCCCCTCTCAGGAGGAGAAAAGGCAGAATTGATTCTATCAATCATCCCAAATTTGCCAACCAGAAGATGGTCTTCTTCCCAAGAGAGGAGAATGTAAAGGGTCAGAGACAGACTATGACCATGCCTCTGAAAACCCCCTCGTCATGGAAATCAGGAATGGAGGAAAGTTGTTCTCTAATACTTGCCTTGGCAGCTATTTTGATGTAATACTGTAAAAAAACACTGTGACATAATAAGAAATATATATTTGGTCTCTGTCCCCAGTTCCTGGCACACAGCCTCTAAAACCCTTATATTTTCCTGAGCAAAAGGAATTCTTGGATCATCATTTGTTCTAATATTTGATCTTTGACCCTGGTTCTTGGGACACAGAACTCCTAAATCCCTTGCAATTTCCTGGGTGATAGGAGCATCTTTTGTTCTAATTAGGTAACTCTTACTGGATTCCTGAATAGTTCCTGAGGACTGGTCACCAGAAAGACAAAGCCATGAGTAGAAGCTTGGAACTTCCAGCCTTATCTGCTCTTCTCCAAGGAGGGGGAGAGGCTAGAGACTTAGTTAATAATCAATTATGCCTACATGATGAAGCCTCCATAAAAATACTTCAAGGATACAGTTCAGTGAGCTTTTGGTTTGGTAAACACAACCATGTGCTGGGAGAGTGGCACATCCCAACCACATGGGGACCAAAGCTCTTGCACTTAAGACTCTTCTAGATCTCACCCTATGTACCTCTTAATCTGAGTGTTCACCTATATCCTTTGTAATACCCTTTATAATAAACTGGTGAAGTTAAATAGATGTTTCCCCGAGTTTTGTGAGCCATTATACCAATGATCACACCCAGGGAAGGGGTTGTAGGGCACCCAGTATATAACCAGATGGTCAGAAGTATGAAAAGCTAAGACTTGCAATTGGTGTCTAAAGTGGGAGGCAGTCTTGTGGGACCGTGTCTACAACCTTTGGGGTCCGCACTAGCTCCATTTAGTCAGTGTCATGATTGAACTGTAGGACACCCAGTTGGTGTTTAGAGTTGGAAAATTGGTTGGTGTAGAGAGTCCTACATGTTTGTTGTCAGAACTCTTGAGAGCAGAATATAAAATAAATAAGAGATAGTCTTTTAAATATGGGCCACAATTTCCCTTGTCAAGAAAAATCCTATGAAAAATCTCCTTAATGTGTAAATGACATTCAGGTCTGCTTTAGGAATCATCTTTCTGCCTCGTAACTCACTCTTTACCCAAGTGATGTGACCAGCACTTTTGCAAGTGACAAATCACAACAAAACAGGACCTCCCAGGGTGTCAGTGTGGTCAGTCATGGAACTGAAATGAGGCATTACACTTCCAAGCTGCACCACATGGCTGGGGACCTCACAGAAGCTCTAGAGGACCAGGAAGATAACCCCCCAGTTTGTTATAGCACAAGCAGGCATACTATTTAGGTAAGGGAAATGTGATTTGTTATAGAAGAGGTATTCCAAAATTTAGTATATCATAAAAGGAGTTCATTCTACCCATAAAAAAAAACTGGTTTGACAACTAGTAAAATGGCATAGCTACGTTTCATTGCAAAGGCAAGTGAAATTTAAGACACAAGTAACATGTACCTGGCTTATCTTGAGTGGCTTTGTAAATCATTTTATTTTATTTAAAAATCACTTTCCAAGTCAGATATTTTCATTTAGAAATGTACATTCTGCCTGAAGAAATAACTGGAGATGGAAAACACATATGTATAAAGTGTATTATTTTAGGAAATATAAACACAGCTGCCTCTTCTACCACAGAGCTTGCTACTGTTTCATAACCACAATAAATTATGGTCAATGAAGTTTTTCTTTGTGACAATTAGCACAAAAACATCAGATATGCGTATCCAAACAATGGGATTTACGTCTAGATTTAAAGAAAAATACTGCTAAATATTATCAAACAGTAAATACAAAAAGGCAGTAGCATCTCCCTAAGTAACAATCTCATTTTTCTTTAACAAACTTTAAGTTAGAAAAACAAAGTCTAGGTGAGAGTATGTTAAAAGCATTGCTCTTATAAAATAAACTGGCACTGCACCAGTGATGTACATATATACTTCCATTCAGTCCCAACACCAACAAACACTATAAGGTAAGCAACTTAATCCTAATTAGATGAGGTGATGAAATCAAACTCTCTTGCTCCATTCTAAAAAGAGAACTCTTTGTAGACTACTATCCAAATTAAGTAAATCCATACTGACTTTAAAAAAGCAAAGTTACTCTTACAAACGAATACATTCATTAATAGATTCATAAATGTATCCATTTTCTCTTTTCTACATTTGAAACTTGAAACAGAAACAATTATTTGCTTATGTGCACGCACACGTGTACCAAACACCTCATAGACTGAGACACTGGACCTTGGAGATAAGGAGAGAAAAAGGAGTTGAGAAGCTATTTTATCTTTTTTGGTCTTTAAAAGCATATGCACTGCTAATAAATATTAGATTTTCCCCCACAACACTCAAAAAAAGTTTCTCTGTTGAGCACATAACATTATCTTTCTGTCATCTTCAGAAGCCTCTGCCTAACGTAAGTCTTATGAATTGTACTTCAATCTGTTGCTGACTTGTCATAAAATCACCTAAACCACTGAAACAAAAGATGGTAGTGTAGAGGAAATATAGTAACCTATGTTTAAGTATAGATTTCCAGGACTGATTCCTTTTTCTTAACCAAGATTGTCTATAATTTAGGCCATAAAGTCAACATTGAGGTCCTGGTGACAGAGGCCTGGTAGAAAGTGGTGGAAATGAGTCTCCAAAGAAATAAACAACTCTCAGTGCTGGCTGAGATTTGCATCTAGGTGGCTCTCAAGCTCTTTGGGAAAAGCTAGAAGTTGTCTTCATCCTCAAGATAAACTCTACTGGATAGATACTCTACTATCAAACCAACGTCTGTAAAAGGGACAGCTCACTGTATATTAGGACTTACACTAATGGTTAAGTGTATACTGTGTAAAATAAGCATGTCCACATACAAGGAGCAATTATGACGACCAATCTGCAAGTTTCCCTCTGCTAAAACACTAATGTGCAAGGGTCTAGAAATGATGGAGAACACAGTGCTAGCCTGGGTAATGTGCAATTATGATAAGAGTAGGGTTTTCGCATTTTTAAAAGAATTTTTTTTAATGTTTATTTATTTTTGAGAGAGAAAGACAGGGTGCAAGCAGAGAGAGGGAGACACCGAATTTGAAGCAGGCTCTAGGCTCTGAGCCATTAGCACAGAGCCCAACGCAGGACTCGAACCCACAAACTGTGAGATCACGACCTGAGCTGAAGTCAGATGCTTAACCGACTGAGCCACCCAGGCACCCCGGGTTTTCGCATTTTAAATGCTTCTTTTTCTGGTGTTTTTATTCCTTTCCACCTGCTGAAAGAACCACACCAAGTCCTGTGGTCACATCTGAGGCAGTATAATATGGAACAGAATCCTAAAACTTAATTATAAATAAAAGATGGCTTAGAATTAATTCTGGGTCAAGCTTCTTCAGAAACCTCTAGTGAGTTGAAAGATGATCATTCCTGGGAGAAAACTGCTCTGCCTTGTTTTGAAACACTTTTATTAGATTTTGAAGCTAGAGACTCACCTTAGAGGACTACCCACCTTAGAGGTGGGTAGCAGAGGTGAGGACATTGTCCATGTGGCAGGTCAGTGGGGAGGGAAGGAGTTGGAGCAGTGGCCTGGAGCAGGTTATCAGAGCCCAAAGGATGATAAAGGGATCCATGGGGGAAGCAACAGGTCTACAGGGGTTGTTCAAACCAAAGGAGGTGAAAATGCATTCACTGGAGGTTGGAGAAGAGCAGTCTCCAAAGACCGTGTCAGAGTCTGAGCAGGGAGGTGAGATCCTCTGAACAGGGGAGTGGCAATGGCAGTATTCTGACTGGGGTCAGAGCCTGCAGAGTGAGGAGGCATCTGTGCCGTGGGGTCTGCTGGTGGGTGCTGGAGCCTGAGAGGAGTGAGGAGGGCACCTATGCACGAGGGCGAGGCAGGGAGAGCACAATGCAAGAGGTCAGAGCTCCAGCGAGGCGAGAAGGGCATCGTGTGGAGCTTCAGGAGGGCTGCTCATGTGTGAAGCGAAAGAGAACATCTATGTGGACTTGGCCGTGGCCTGCAGCAGGAAGATAGAGCCCAGATGAGGTGAGGAGGGCATGAGAGGGGCAGCAGCTCTAATGAAAGATTGGTTACATATGTGGAGAATTTATCGTGTCATTAAATATGTTGAGGGTAATGGGAGATAGGTCTTCATGATCAGACATTGAAGTTACAAATAGGGAAAGGGAGAATGCCACAATAACCCTGTGGTATTAGATTAGAATTGTGATTAGTAGGAACTCATGGCCTTTAATAGATAGGTATGAGTATGGGTATAGATGAAATAGATATATGTAGATAAATATAAATTGCTGAATCATTAGAATGATTAATAAAATTCCTTTAGTACCAAAATAAAAAACAAAGTGAGCAAACTAAAAATAACTAGGTATTTAAAAATGGAATATAACTCTATATTCAAAGGAGATTTAAATGTTTAAGAGAATTCTATGAATAAATTTCTGCCAATAAATTTGAAAATAAAAATGAATAGCCAACCTAAGCTAATATCAACTACCAAAATCTCAAGAAGAAACAGTAAATTAAATTGATCTAAAAAATATTTAAGTAATTAAATCAGATATTAAAAATCTAAATCTAACAAAAACAACAAAGTTATGCAGATATGATTCTTCAGAGAGATTTCCCTGTTGAGCAACTGATGATTCCTTTCTTATACAAATAGCTTGAGAAAATATAAAAACGTGGGGCACCTGGATGGCTCAATCGGTTAAGCGTCGGACTTCGGCTCAGGTCATGATCTTGCGGTATAGGAGTTCGAGCCCCACGTTAGGCTCTGTACTGACAGCTCAGAGCCTAGAACCTGCTTCAGGTTCTAGGTCTCTCTCTCTCTCTCTGCCCCTCCCCTGCTCATGCTTTGTCTCTGTCTCTTAAAAAGTGAATAAACGTTTAAAAATAAAGCATTTTAAAAGTATATATATATATAAAAGTGAAACATCCTAATTTAAAAAAAACTGCCAGGAAAACAAGAGAGACCTAATGGAGAACCAGGGGGAGCGGAGGAGGGAGAGAGAGTTGGGGAGAGAGGGGGATGTAAAACTTGAGAGACTATTGAATGCTGAGAATGAACTGAGGGTTGAGGGGGAAGAGGGAGGGGGGAAAAGAGGTGGTGGTGATGGTGGAGGGCACTTAAGGGGAAGAGCACTGGGTATTGTATGGAAAACAATTTGACAATAAAATATTATGAAAAAAATAAAAAATAAAAAATAAAAAATAAAAAAAACTGCCATAACCTTTGTTTTAAAACCAGAGAATGACACCACAATAAAGAAAAATCATATGCTAATCTCACCTATGAGCATAAATGCAAATAGCTAAGTAAATTAGCAAACTAACTAAACCCAGCAGTGGGGGAGGGGTTGTGGGGGGAGGACCAAATTGAATTTGTCCAGGAATGCAATAATAATTATTTAACATTAAAAAATTATATTGGCACAAAAACAGACACATAGACCAATGGAATAGAATAGAGAACCCAGAACTAGGCCCACAAATGTACGGCCAATTAATTTTTGACAAAGCAGGAATGAATGTTCAATGGAAAAAAGACTGCCTCTTTAGCAGGTGGTGCTGGGAGAACTGGACAGCAACATGCAGAAGAATGAAACTAGGCCACTTTCTTACACCATACACAAAAACTAACTCAAAATGGCTGAAGGACTTGAATATGAGACAGGAAACCATCAAAACCCTCGAGGAGAAAGTAGGAAACAACCTCCTTGACCTCAACCACAGCAATTTCCTACTCGACACATCCCCAAAGGCAAGAAAAAGGAAAGCAAAACTGAACTCTTGGGACCTCATCAACATAAAAAGCTTCTGCACTGCAAAGGAAACAGTCAAGAAAACTAATAGGCAACCGACAGAATGGGAAAAGCTAGTTGCAAATGACATATCAGATAAAGGGCTAGTATCCAAAATCTACAAGGAACTCACCAAACTCCACACCCAAAAAACAAATAACCCAG
>NC_043700.1:153650421-153653882 GCF_006229205.1 Suricata suricatta | reverse complement strand
TTCCTCAAAAACCTATCGATAGAACTCCCCTATGACCCAGCAATACAACTGCTAGGGATTTACCCAAGGGATATAGAAGTGCTGATGCATAGGGGCACATGTACCCCAATGTTCATACCAGCACTGTCAACAATAGCCAAATCATGGAAAGAGCCTAAATGTTCATCACCTGATGAGTGGATCAAGAAGATGTGGTATACACACACACACACACACACACACTGGAATATTACATGGCAATGAGAAAGAATGAAATATGGCATTTGTAGCAAAGTGGATGGACCTCAAGGGTGTCATGCTAAGCGAAATAAGTAAGGTGGAAAAGAACAGAGACCATATGTTTGCACTCATAGGTCTAACAGGAGAACAGGAGAGACCTAATGGAGGACCACAGGGAGGGGAAGAGGGAAAGAGAGTTGGGGAGACAGGGGGTCGCAAAACCTGAGAGACTACTGAATACTGAAAGCGAACCGAACCATGGGTTGGAGGGGGAGGGGGTGGCAATGGAGGAGGGCACTTATGGGGAAGAGCACTGGGTATTATATGGAAACCAATTTGACAAGAAACTATTTAAAACAACAATAACAAAAAAATTTAAAAATTATAAATATAATTCACCACATTAACAATTAAGGGAGAAAAAACCCTACATAGTCATCTAAAAAATTCATAATCTGCATTAAATGAAATTCAACACTCACATATGATCAAAACAACAACAACAACAAAACAACAATGTGGCAAACTAGTTTAGGAAGGAACTTTCATAGCCTGATTTTAAAAAAGTAAAAAAAAAAAAAAACCCTCAGCAAACATAGTATTTAATGGTAAAATTTTAGAGTATTTTCTTTAAACTCAGGAATAAGATGAACACACGTCTTTTCACTGCCTCTATTGAACAGTGTCCTCATATCTGCTCAGGGCACCAAAAAGGAAATGGTGTCCAGTATAGAAAGGAAGGAACAAATATAAACGCAAAAGCAAAGCTTTTGGACATGTGACCACCAGGCAAGAGTCAAGAGTATTCCTCTCTGCCAGCAGCAAACAGTTAGAAAACTGAACCTTAAGAAACTCAATTCACAATGATATTTAAAAAACCAAACAAAAAAACAAAATTCAATTCACAACAGTTTTAAATTTTTTTAAATACCCACAAATAAATCTCATAATTCTCTTTTATAAAGAAAAGCATAAAAGTGGACATACTAATTTTAAAACACTGTAGTATTCACTCTGTGATGGATAAACTGACTTACCTGGAACAGACTTAAAAGTGAGAAATAAGCCCATTTTCATCTGGCATCTTAGTATACATTATACATCAGTAGGAAAAGGATAAGCATCTTTTGGCTCCAAAAAACAGAAAACCAACATTTTTTAAGTGACTCAAACAATGAGAAGAATTATTATATCACAAAACAAGATATTTGAGCTAAGGTTCAAAGTCATCAAAGATCCAGGCTCCTTCTTCCTCAGGATCTCAGTAAACTCCCTCTAGTATCACAAAATGTTCGTGTCACAAACATACATCAAGAGGCAGAAAAAAGAGATTGTTTCCTCACTGTGGATCTTCTATCAGAGCAAAAGAAAACCTTTTGTAGCAACACTTCTAGCAAATCACCCTTCGCCTGTCTTTGGTTTGAACTACTAAACTAATCATTGGGTACGGAAATAAGAATCCCAATGTATTTTGAGGCCAATCAGGATTGGTCTGAATCATGTAGGAAAAGAGAAGACACTGGAAGAAAATTGATGCTTTGCCAACACAAGAAAGAGGAAAATGACTCTTAGATAAATAATTTATGGTACTTGGAGTATTTCATAAATAGTGTGGGGAAACTAGACTATCCATATGGGAGAAAAGAAAGTTAGGGGCGCCAGGGTGGCTCAGTCGTAAAGCATTTGACTTTAGCTCAAGTCATGATTTCACAGTTCATGAGTTTGAGTCTCACTTCAGGTGAACACAAGCCCTGCTTTGGGTGAGCACCAGCCCCACATAACATTAGCTTGAGCCCCACTTCGGGTATATGTGAACTACATATAAGCCTCACTCCTCCCTCTCTCTCTCCCTCTCTCTCTCTCTGCCCCTGTGGAATCCTCTCTCTCTCTCTCTCTCTGCCCCCACTCACTTATGCCCTCTCTCTCTCTGTCTCTCAAGAAAAAGAAAAGAAAAGTAGATCTGAATGGTATCATTAACAAAAATAAATTCCATGTGCATTAACATTTCAAATGTCAAAAGTTAATTTTTAGTGGAAAATATAGAACAATATGTTTAGAAATTAGGGGTGTAAATAGATTTCTAACATTAAACATAAATAAGCACAAATCATAAGGGATAATATTAACCAGCTAGACTACATTAAAATGTTAGACTTCTATACAATATACTGGAATTAAAGTTAAAAGACAAGCCACGCCCTTGGAGAAGTATTTGCATGATATAAGCCAGTTTTTCTGTTACCCAATAGGTTAAAATGGGCAATTGAGGGGTGCCTGGGGGCCTCAGTCGGTTGGGTGTTCGACTCTTGATATCAGCAGGTCATGACCTCACATTTCATGAGATCAAGGCCCATGTTGGGCCCTGTGCTGGCAGTGCAGAGCCTGCTTGGGATTCTCTCTTCCTCCCTCTCTGCTCTTCTATGCTCTGTCTCTCAAAATAAAGAAATAAACTTATTAGAAAAGAAAGAATGAGCAATTGACAGCAGAGGAAAACCAAAAAGCCAATAAATACTATATAAGATGTTCAGACTCATCAGGAGTCAAAGAATTGCAAACTCACACAAAGAAATGGCACTGACCAGCTATTAAAAAAATGTTCTAATTTGATAAAACTGAGTACTGGACACTATGTAGGGAAACAAAATGTCACCCATGCCTAGTGGAAGGGTCAACTAGTTTAAACTCTTTGGTGATCACTTTGGTGATATTTAGTAAATTCAACACTATGCATGGTCAACAATCTAACATCCTTTCCAAGGTGTGTATCCTACAGACCTCTTATACACCAAAAAACATGTCCTGGGAGATTCACCAAATTCTCTCTCTCTCTCTCCTGTGTTTCCTCTCTCTGTCTGTCCCTCTCCACACACACACACACACACACACACACACACACACACACACACAGATATGGAATATTTGCACTGGATAAATATGAATTGGATAAAGTGTGGTATATTCATACAATCAAATGGTATGGTATAGTTTAAATAAGTGAACTAGATCTATACATGTCAGCTTGAATTATCTTAAAAATAGAAATGTTGAGAGGAAAACACAAGTTGTTTAGGAATATTTATAATATAATATTACTTACATAAAAAGTAAAACCCAGAGCACAATACTCTGTATTATTTATGGATAAATAAGTATTTAATAAAAATATAAAAACAAGGACTTAAGTTTGTGACTACCTCTGGGAAAGGAAAAAGGAGAATCAGAGCAAGGAAGGGTATAGTATC
>NC_043700.1:153647489-153650321 GCF_006229205.1 Suricata suricatta | reverse complement strand
ATCCCCTTCCAGTAAGCTACCTTCAAGTTTTCGGTTTATACACAGCCCTGGAGGTGCTGTAACATTTCTCTATTTATAGAAATGTAGCATATCTTTTTATCTGTGCTGGTATTTGATCAAGATTCTTACTGGTTTTGTCAGTGCTCTGATTATTAATTTGCAGACTTTTGAATAGGCCTCTGCCAATGGTATTTTTTTTTTTTATCATGAATCCGGATTCCTAATATGTGATTCTGCAAAACAACTCTTCCAGGAATGTATACGCAGTATAGCAAAAACACCCCCAACAATATATAGATTAAAGGTGGCAGCTCTACTAAAATTAATTGATAGGTCAGTAGGCAGCACCAGCAGAGAAAAACTCAACAGTTGACATATGAGAGCCAGAATTTTGTGCATGAAAGATGGTTTAGGAGATATTGTAAATAACATACAAAAGGCTCAGAGAGTAGACTGAACAGATAGGTTTATATTCCCTCCTTACTGCATCAGAATGACAGAAAAAAAATAAAAAGGGTTAGGAACATACAACAAAGAGATTGTAAGATAGTCTATATGCAGACAAAAGATTTCAAACATTTTGCTCCCATCTGTTGGTTATCTTTGTAACCTACATTATATACTAAAACTGTCTTTTTTGTTCTGTCAACTACAGATGGTATCCTACACTTTTCATGTTCTAAGAAGATAGTAGACGTAGACCCCCCCCCTTACACTTCCCTTTACTTCTTATTTTCCCCTTTCATCTTTCAAATCATCTGTACTTTTATTTTTACCTTGTCACAATGACTGGCATTTATATTTTGTTCTGTAACCATAACTTAATCTTATGTGTTTTTCCTACGGTTCCATTAGAAAAGTTCAAAATCAATCAGCAGTGCTTACATCATTATAAACTATAATAACTACTAATGATAGAGCCAAATTATGTGCTATGATTACATTTCCTTATGCGTATAATACTCTTTGCTGCTAGAATCCTCTAAGGCATATTTTTCTTTCTTCTTTCTCCTCCTTTCTTTCTTTTTTCCTTCCTTCCTTGCTTTTTTTTTTCTCTCTCTCTGTCTTTCTCTGTTCTGATAAGGCGTTATCTGCCTTAACCAAAGCTTTAAAGTATTCTAACTTCAAATACACTGTCTTACCTTTGGAGTCTGTGGGGTTTTTTCCTCCATGCATACTGTCAAACCCTTCATGGTCCCATTCCAGCATGGGAAGACTGTTTTCTAGGCCTTTCTGCACAGCCAGCAGCCTGGAACTGCTTTTATTGCTGTCCTCTGTTGGAACTGATTCATTAAATCCCCGATTTTTCTTTTTTGGTATACTGCCTTGCTTTGCTGGACATCCTCAAGTAACTTCCTCAGAAAAGAAACTTTGAAGAAAGCAAAGGTTTTGTGTCCCTGAAAAGGCATTCTCGTGCCTTCAGTGTTTCATAATAGTTTATCCGGGTCTGCAATTCTAGGTTGCCAATAATGTGCTGTTCACTACGTCCTGGTTTTCATGGTTGCTAATAAAGAATGTGTGCCAGTCTCATCCCTGTGCCTTTGTAGGTGAGCTGCATTTTTCCATCTCAGGGCCCAGAAGCTCTTATTCTCTTGTACTCTAAGAACTCACAGTGATTCTGTCTAGTTTAGAGGCCTTTTATTCTTTCCACTTTCTTCTCAGGAGGCCTATTCAGTTTGACTTTCTTCACATCTGGGAAAGTCTCATATTCATTCTTTGCTAATTTCTTATTCTCTGCTGTCTCTTTCTTTCTGAAACTTCTAACAGTTTTTGGACCTTCTCGATTGGTTCTCTATATCTTTTATCTTTTCTATCATCTTTTCAATGCCCTGTGCTTTTTACATTTTAGGAGAGTTTCTTGACATGTGTTTAAACATTGGCTAAATTTTGTTTGGTTACATACCATACAATTCACCCTTAAAATGTACAATTCAGCAGTTTTTGGTATATTTACAGAGTTGTATAGTCATCACCACTATATAATTAGAGAACATTTTCATCACCCCAAGAAAAAAGCCCATACCAAATTCCCTCAGTTACAAAAAAAAGATACTGCTATAAATCCATATAAATCAGAATATAACCCAAATGAAATTTTCCATTGGGAGACATAGCTGTACTTAGTTATACTTAGTTACAACTGAGAAATAGCAGAAATTAGACTATTCAAGTAATTATAACTATAAGTGAACTCTAACTTTATATATATATATATATATATACACACACACACACACACACAATACTATTATCATTTTTATCATATTGAAAATATTTTAACTAAAGTATAAATTCCTGGAAGGTAAAAGAGGAATGGAGGTGTACTAAATGATGGAAAAACAAACAATAAAAATAAACCTCCTAACCTCAGCCACCCAAAAAGGGCTTTGCGCAGAATACATTAAAGGTAGGGCAGCAAAGAGGGAGCCCCCTTCCTAGAAGATACCAGCAACTCCAGGCTCGGGAGCCTCAGGCATAAGAGGTGGAGAGTGAGGAGTGTAACATAAAGCAAAGCATACAAATATTAAGTGTAGAGTTCAATTGATATTTACATGTATCTACTATATAACCACCATTCAGATCAAGGTATAGAAAATGTTCAACACTCTCGAAGACTCCTTTGTATTCCTATCCAGTCAGTAATCCCACAAAAATCAACCATTACTTCTACCTCTACCACCACCGATCTTTTTTTATCTGCTTTTGAACTTCATATAAATGAAATTATACATATGTACTCTTTTGTGTTTATTTTTTGTTCAACATTATCCAGAATCTTAATCTTTTTCTTTTTTAAGGTGTTTTATTGCTCTAGATGACTGTACTGGGTTT
>NC_043700.1:153645608-153647389 GCF_006229205.1 Suricata suricatta | reverse complement strand
TGTTTTTATTTATAAAATCATCCTATTTCCATATAACCAATGCCAGAGGTCTATGTGTTATTTTGGAATAGAAAGTACTACTTTGACTATCCATGAATTTTACTATTTATTTTCCTGCCTCCTTCTTTCTGCTTCTTTTCTTCCTTTTGTCCTTCCTTCCTTCCTTCCTTCCTTCCTTCCTTCCTTCCTTCCTTCCTCTCTTTCTTTCCACAGTTCTAGATACACATTAATAACAAGTGTGTTTACTTTATGTTGTTCCTTATCCATGAGCATGCTGAAGCAAGAACAGATTCGTATTGTGAATCAAGAAAAGTAGGATTGCACAAAGGTCTTGGTGATAAGGCTCATTTATATTACACTTCAGTGATGTAACTTTACGGGCTGTCACAGAGCATAAATCAATTTTTATTACTCAATATAGGACTCTTGAAAGATCAACATCCTTTACTTTTCTAAAGCGTTGTATCTTTTAAAAATAATCGAAGACACATAAATTTTTTAAAAAGACAGGTAACCCCATAAGGCATTAAAATTTAAATGTCTGAATTTTGGGTTGACCAAAAAACCAAAACAAACAAACAGAACACCCACAAAAGAACACCCAGAGCCTCAGATGAAATGGTTTGCATTGTCCCTAAATTCCAGAAATAAAGAAAGAAAGAAACATAAAATTGTTAGCAAATTTTAGTTATAAGAAGGACCAAAAAGATTGGCTCAAACCACACTTTATCCATGTGCCAACGGTAAGCTTCATAAAAGCCTGAGTGTGACTCCCCATTTCTGCTTCATATCAACTAGTCAGAATTTGTGCTGAGTCTCATTTCCATACACCAACGGATATATAACCATGAACAGTAAGGAAAAGATCTGGAGCTTAAACATAATAAAACATTGGTATTTGAAATTTCCTTATCATGCAGCTCATCACAAAAACAAATCAGGCCCTGGTGTCTTCGACGGCTGGAATGCTTTTTCCAGCAGCATTTAAAACTATGAAATATGCTTTACATTATGAACTCTTCTCCCAACTCCTACTGTAAAATCTACCAAAGTGTCCATTTTTCTGTGATAGAGGCTTCCAGCACTTTTGAGACATTAAACAGAAATTTTAATTCTAGATTGAGGATTCTCTTGTATTTAAATTCACTGAGAAGGATCCTATGCTTGAAACCCCAGATCTTAAATAGAAAATTTCTCAGTACAAGTTAAGTTCATATTAAAACATTATAAACACCAACACAAACAAACATCTTTCTGTTAAAGGAAAAAAAGTTGAATTGCTAAAATGAAGAAAAAATTTATTTGATCCCTTCACGTATAAACATATGCCCTCTTTCCAAAATCTTATTAAATTGTCAGTTAGCTAAATAAATGTGTTCCAGAAAAGTGACTTTTGGAACATTGTGGACTGAATTGCATTTTCAAAATGAAAAATGTATCCTGCAAGTACAGAAGAAATAGACTCTAAGAAACTCATTTGTTTGGATCCAAAATGTCCATTTCCAGAAGACGTGAACAGAACATGGCTGCCTTAGTTTCTACATTTTACATTCTGAACAGAGACTCTGCTTCTCTGGAATACGTCTGTGGTTGGAGGACCTTCGCCAGTTCGCACTCTTGCTCTCTGCAGAGTGTACGTGCTCCCCAGTGTTTCATGGGTGCAGGAAGATGACATTGGAGCTGAAGGAAAGCAGATCTCTAGAACATTGTTCTTTCTTTTGCAGTCAGATTTCTTGAGAAAGTATTTCTACGCCTGATGCCTCTGGGTTTGTTTGTTTTTT
>NC_043700.1:153638092-153645508 GCF_006229205.1 Suricata suricatta | reverse complement strand
TCTAGTTGGTCATCCTTATGTTTCCTTTATTTGTTTGTTTGTTTGTTTTTTGAGACAGAGAGAGACAGAGCGTGAGTGGAAAGGGATTGAGGGGGGAGGTAGAGAGAGATGGAGACAGAAGCTGAAGCAGGCTCCAAGCTCTGAGCTGTCAGCACAGGGCCCGACGCGGGGCTCGAACCCACGGACCGCGAGATCATGACCTGAGCTGAAGTCAGACACTCAACTGACTGAGCCACTCAGGCGCCCCTATGTTTCTTTTAGAAATTCACTACTTAGACTTCAAAACAATCTCTAGGTAACCAAATCCCAAATCTCTACTTTGGCTTCTGGAAACCGTTACTCTAGCTGCACATAGTTCACCTGAAAAGATCAGAGAACAAATCCTTCAGATAGAAAAATTCCACCTCGGCAGTGGGTAGAATTCTCTTCTTATGCAGTTATATAACCACTGGTCATTATGCTTATTATGCTGGTCATTATGTCTTCCATGCCCAGGAGCCAATAAATAAACCCATCATACTCTACCCTCCTTTTACAGAATACTTTGAATTTCATAAACACTATGGTTCATATAAATCATCTAGTTATCAGATTAGCAGATAATCTGCTAACCCCCCATTTTGCAGACTGAAAAACATACTCTGAAGAGTTAAATGACTTATTTGAAGACAAAATAATATTGTATACATTTCTTATCCCTATAAAGACTTAATATAGAATTTGTACAGAAAACAAATAACTTTTAAATAAATAAAAACGATTCTCTATTGTAGACCTGGATAATATCCAGAAAAAAATTTCAGTGAGCTTTCCCTCCTTCTATTTTGACACCCAGCTGTGATTCCAGTGATCTCTAAGAAACTGTGCCAATCTTATACCCCAGGGAATATGGAAATTTTTCCTATGATGGTTCTCAAAGATGTTCCATAGAACTCTGGGTCCCTAAGACATTAGTAGGTAGTCAAAAAAGTCAGTTATTTTAATAATAATACCAAGATGTTCCTTGTTTTGTTACTGTGCCGTGTTTCCATATGGTACAAAAACAATGGGGGGTAAAAGTGCTGAGGCCTCAGCACCAATGCAGGCAATGGTGCTGAACTACACAAGCGGTCCGGCTCACTTCAGAATGGTCATGAGAAGACTGTGTCAATCTCATCAAATCTCAGCCCTCCAGAAAACATCAGTCTCCCATGTAGAGGGATGGGAGATACACGAAAGCACTGCTGGTCCAAAGTGTAACACCGTGAAGCACTCGAGGGAAGGCACTGCTGTGACTACTTGAGGCGCCACTGCTTTCATGCCGCGCAAGTTTCACCGGGAGGAAGAACTGAGAAACTGGCTCTTTATACAATTTCCCAACACATGAATGAAGGGAGCCTGTCACTTCATGGAAAATGACAGTTGTCTTGTCAATGACAAAAGTCAAGTTTTCATGTGGAAATTACAATTTTGGAAAACTTGTATCTGCCCCTTTATTTTTACATTCCAAATAATTAAACATTTTCTAATGATATCAGTGGGGATCTCAACAAATATGTTTTTTTATAATGTATAATATGTGTCAACATATGGAAGACCTGCATAATTTAGAGAACCAATATTTTCCAAGTGACTAATGCACGTGGTATAAATTAATGTGTGTGTGAAAGATCCATTTAAAGTGCAAGAGACACCAATGGGTTTAAATGTAACCAAGTATGGAAAATTCCATGATCTGGCATCATCTTCCACAGTGAAATTAAATCCAAGAAATTGCCTCTTGTAAAATTGATGTAATACCAAAGAAGAATATCTTCAATTTTCTTTTTTTTCTTTTTTTAATGTTTTTTATTTATTTTTGAGAGACAGAGAGAGACAGCACAAGCAGGGGAGGGGTAGAGAGAGAGGGAGACACAGAATCTGAAGCAGGCTCCAGACTCTAAGCTGTCAGCACAGAGCCCGACATGGGGCTGGAACCCATGAACCGCAAAATCATGACCTAAGTTGAAGTCAGACGCTTAACCAACTGAGCCACCCAGGAGCCCCCAATTTTCTGAAAAGGTATTAAAATATTTTCTAAAAAGAAAAGGCCTTATTTTTAAGGCCATTTTTTAAAATTTTTTTATGATTTTTATTTATTTTTGAGAGACAGAGAGAGGCGGCATGAGCAGGGGAGGGTCAGAGAGAGAGGGAGACACAGAATCTGAAGACAGGCTCCAGGCTCTGAGCTAGCTGTCAGCACAGAGCCCGACGCGGGGCTCGAACCCACAAACTGTGAGATCATGACCTGAGCTGAAGCTGGACGCTTAACTGACTGAGCCACCCAGGCGCCCCAAGGCCATTTTATTTTTAGACAAAAAATATTTTATCCAAAATACTATATCATAACAGATTAACTGAAGAAGCAAATATGTCTTCTATTAAACCAGATGTCAGAGGTATGCAAAAATGTAAAGCAGTGGTACTCTACATTGTTTTGTTTGAGAAAAGTTATTTTTCATAAAAATGTGACTCATGTTTACATGTAATACATTTATCATATTTTTATATTAATTAATAAATAAATATTTCAAATATTTCATCCCTGCTTGAATTCTAGTGTGATGTTTTCAATGTTCCAAAGAGTCAATAAATATGATCACATAAACAAAAGCTTGTGTGTTCCTCAATAATTTTTAAAAATATAAAGTGGTTCTAAGATCAAAAATTTTGAGAACTAATGTTCTAATCAATGTCACTCTCAGACTCCATCCACTCCTAAAACTAATATCGCATACTATATGTTAACTAAAAATTAAATAAATAAATAAATACAAAGAATGTAAAGGTCTTTCTAAGACCAAAAAGTTTGAGAAATAATGTTCTAAATCAATGTCACTCCTGGACACACAAGAGAGTGACAGGAAAAGCAATCCATTAAATAAATACATAACAAATATCAACTGAACTGATAGTATTAATTCAAAAATGTACTTATTAAAGGGCACCTGGGTGGCTCAGTCAGTTAAGCATCTGACTTGAGCTCAGGTCATGATTTAGTAGTTTGTGGGTTCAAGCCCTGTGTCAGGCTCTGTGCTGACAGCTCAGGCTTGGAGCCTGTATCAGATTCTATGTCTCTCTCTCTCTCTGCTCCTCCCCCTCTCACGCTCTGTCTCTTTCAAAAATAAACATTAAAAAATTTTTTTAATGTACTTATTAATTTCATGAACACTTATTGGGTATAGAGTAAGTTCAAGGTCTTGTGTTAGGTGTGGAGAAGGCTAAGAAGCATAAGTCCAACTACTGAGGGTTTGCTAGTAACTGCTGCAATAGCAATATGAACAGAAACAGTATTAGCAGGGATATAAGATGTTGTATATTAGAGAGGATGGAAGGAGATGAGAGATATGACAGAGAAAGTTTTGGGTGAGAATTTTACAAGTCAGGAGACTGGATGGGTATTTCAGTTTGGGTGGGGAAGGGGAAAGAAGTAGGGCAAGCCTTTAAGATCAGCAGCAGTCGTTAACCGAGTATCTGTGTAGAAGGCACAAGAGGGGATACAAAAATATGTAGTCTTCTAGGAAACTAGAAGTAAGGAACAGAAGGCACAAACAATTACCAGAAAGAGGTAGATAACCAGAAGAGCAGAGTCACAAAGCGAAAAGAACCCAGGGGGGAAGACATGATTAGATGCACACAGACACCAAGAGGAATAAGAACTATCAGAAAGGAAATTTGCAAGTAGAAACATACATACGGGGGTGCCTGTGTGGCTCAGTCGGTTAAGCATCTGGTTTCAGCTCAGGTCATAATCTCACAGTTCATGAGTTCAAGCCCTACATCAGGCTCTCTACTGTCAATGCAGAACCAGCTTCAGATCCTTTGTGCCCCCCTCTATCTATCTCTCTGCCCCTCCTCCCTCATGCATGCTCCCTCTTTCTCAAAAACAAATAAATACTTTAAAAAAAGAAATATCCATACATGTAAGTGAAGGAATAAATAGTCATTGTCCCTCTATGACTCATCCGCATTCATTAAGCAATCCATTCACAAGTACTAAGCAACCTGCTATGTACCAAGCTAAACAGCTGGGGAAGAATATGATACGGACACTCCCTAGCAAGGTTTCAGATCCACACATCTAATTACAATGCACTGTGGTAAGCACAGCAAGAAAAAGAGCCGTGCGTCCTCAGAAGCCACAGCAATCAATTCAGCCTGCTGAGGAAGAGTTTAGGAGGCAGAGCATAGGGAGATTAGCTATGGGTTTGCAGAGAAGTGACTTCTATACTAGATCATGGAAAATAAGATGGGCTCTAACAAGAAAGGTATTCTGAATGCGCGTATATGCATGCACACACATGCACTGGAAGGTGAGAGGCTATCTTAGTCAAGTTCCTGGCAGGAAGGAGATGGCACCCTCAAACAGGAAAACTAAGGCAAGCGTCGTGATGGGACTTTGTACAAGAATGCAGGTTAAGGAAGATCAAGAGTATTAAGGAAACCAATGCGGGAAGAGGAGAGGGATACAACCAGTCCTTAACCGCACTCTCCTCTCTCCTGTTCACACTCTCACCCACGACTCACACGGGCCAGATCCATGTGAGAGGTGGAGGACAGGAAAGGCTGTGGAGGCCGTCCAAAATGGTGAGCCTCCAGGAGCACAGGTAGCGAACGGTGAAGTGGGGCTGCAGTGACAATCAAATGAGAATATTTCAGGCCGAGATAACAAAGAGCTGGCTCTACAGAGGTTCCTGCTGGAAGATGGGGAGAAGGGAGGGAAGGCAATGGGAACGATGAGTGAAGCATCCAGCCAGAAGGCAGAGGAACTGTATGATCTGCATGGCAAGGAGTTCGAACAGTATCTTAGAGCAGAGGGTGCTAGGCGCAGGAGCAGCACACTCATCTCTGTTTGTAGTTTGGCAGCCACTACCCTCCCACTCCCAGGGGTTTGACTCCTCTGTGGAGCAAGAGGCGTGATACAGAAATCAACAGACCCAACAAAGCCAGATCCTGGCTTACTTTCTGTAAAACTGTATCAGTCCGGGCCCAGAAAGGCAGAAAACACAGCAGTCATCTGAACAGAGAAAATGTAACACACAAAATTGCTAACTGTGTAAGTGAAAGGATAAAACGAGAACTCGGGGCGCCTGAGTGGCTAAGTCAGTTGAGCATCCAACTCTCTTGATTTCAGCTCAGGTCATGATCCCAGTGTTGTAAGATGGGGCCTTGCATCTGGCTCTGAGCTGAGCCTGGAGCCTGCTTTAAATATGCTCTCTCTCCCTCCCTCTCTTTCTCTCCCTCCCTCTCTCTCTCTCTCTCCCCCCCACCTCTTTTCCATGCTCATACTCTCTCTCTAAAAGAAAATAAGATAAAATTTGAGCCCACTACTACACAGAGGGAACGAAGGGAAGAGATTGGAATTATTAAAACTTAGAAATGCAGGAATGTCTGCACTAAAACTGAGACCTCTAAGAACTGAGCACTCCTGGCTGGGCTGCCACCCTGGAGGAGGCGGGCCCATAAAGTTGCTTCTGCATGTGGGGGCGGAACTGCAAAGTGGACTCTGCAGCTGCCACAGGAAGGCCCTGCTGGGGCAGGGGTGAAGTCGTGCTGCATGAACCTGACAAGCAGAAGGAAAGACCACAGGAAGCAGAGCGGAAGGGACCAGTGACTCATGCCCCTGGCCTCTCTGTTTCCCCCTAGCAGGGAGCCAGCGGGAAGAGCAGAACGTGGTCTGAAATAAAGTAGTAATCCAATAAAAACCAACTTGCTTCCCCAGTCCCCAAATTGTGGTAATGGCTTCTATATGAAGACAAGGACGCGTGAGAGTTTTCAGCGCATGTGTCCCATGAGGCATCCAGATTTCCTCGTCTTTTATAAATTACCATATATCACATGGTATGAGGGTCTTATCTGGGTTTTAACCTATCCTTTGTGCAGTTTGACAATTTCCTCACCCATTTCACACACACACACACACACACACAGCTGTGTATGCTGTATATATCTATATGTAAAACATGCAAATGTGGTCAAAACATAGTTGTTATCCAGTCAGAACTGGATGAACTCAAGTACCAATGAAGGAAGCAGAGTATTCTCAATGATGTTGATTTGTTGCTGTTTTCTAAAGCCAGTTTCATGATGCAGTAAAAGAGGAAGTGATAGTCTGGCATTGGTGAAAAGCGAAACTTACTAATCTCATTTGGCGCTTCATTAGGATAAGTGTAGTGTCCAAACAGGTGAAGACCAAGACATCTTTGTTCAGATCTGGACATCACATTGTAGAAGGGACATTAACAAACCAGGGCTCTGTCTATGGCTCAGAACTAGAGGCAATTGCCATGGTAAAGGTGGGAAAGGCTTGTCTTCACAAATGGTGGAAAGAACTCATCCCACTTAATAATGAGTATATGGAACAGACACTATTGTGCTCAGATCCAGGAGAGGAAATGAAGAAGTATCTCAATATAATGGGGGGGGGGGGCACCTGGGTGGCTCAATCAATAAAGCATTCAACCTCGGCTCAGGTCATCATCTCATAGTCCGTGGGTTTGAGCCCCGCGTCGGGTTCTGTGCTGACAGCTCAGAGCCTGGAACCTGCTTTGGATTCTGTGTCTCCCTCTCTCTCTGTCCCTCCCCTGCTCATGCTCTGTTTCTGTCTGTCTCAATAATAAATAAAAACATTTAAAAAAAAGTATCTCAATATAATGGACCCTACTGTTATCTGGAAATGCAGCTCAGATTTTCCTATGACAGTGACCACAGAAGCTTGGAGGTCCCAGATACAAGCAAGGTGATTTGGGGGGTGAACAGAGTCGGAGACAAGGTAACAATGTAATCAAAATGAAGCTGCACATGGGAAAACTATTTAGAATTCTGCATGAAGAAAGAATGCATTATCAAAAGGCAGACACTCAGTATAAAGACTAGAAAAGGACAAGTGAACTGGAAAGAATGAGTAAGCATATTTCCCAGAAAGAACGGGGGAAGTTATCTAACTGGGTTTGTTTGCTTTGATTTCCCTCTCCTCAAACAACCTTCTTCTATTGCGTTTCCCGTGTAGATGGACTCGCCCAGACTTCAGCTTCTGTGGCTGAGGCACACGGCACACCAATCCCAGTCTGCTTCAGTCAGAACCTTCACCCTGCTCACAGCTTCCTTCCTCCTTCAGTAGTCTAGGAAACAGATATTTTCCCTGTGTTTATATGGATACATATAAATAAAAATTGAAGAGTGGCTCTTCGGTGGCAGAATGAAACATAACTGACTTTGCACCCATCACAGTCACAGACCACATGCAGGCACAAGGTAGCAGTGAGTCTAGCAGTGATGCTACAAAGAAGTCCAGCAGAATGAGGCCTGAGAAAATATTCTATGGTTGGTGGTCTGGGACACTGCAGCAAAAAAGTGTCAGAAGCCAGACTGCACTACATTAATAAGCAAGAAAACAAT
>NC_043700.1:153613144-153637992 GCF_006229205.1 Suricata suricatta | reverse complement strand
ACCCTCTCACCTCTGAATATCTGATGTGAATGCTAGTCCTACCCCTCCTCAGATATGTGGCCTGAAGCAACTTAGTGTTTTTTCTAGTCCAGCTTCCTCATCTGAAATATGGGATACTGATGGTCCCCGTCTCACAGAATTACTGTGAGGATTAAATAAAATTAACACATGGACTAGGATAAAAACCTGACTCAGTAAGCATTTTTCTATCATTACGTTCCAAAAAGCCCTCATATAGAGTTGCCTAACACATTGAGAATTATTTTTTTCCTTATTATGATCCTGTACCTTTTTTCCTTTTAGATTCATCTATATTCTTTCACTTTCAAAATTTTGTTCTTCTATTTCAGCTTGGTAGTTTGATTTTCATACTCATAAATAATCGAGAACTTGGACTATGAATCTCAGCAAAGAAAAATTTTCCCATCCAATAAAATGTACTAATATTAACTGAATACCTAAAAGCAGATTACAAGAGAAAAACATTATTTACTTTTTTAATTTAAAAAAAATGTTTATTTATTTTTGAGAGAGAGAGAGTGCCGGGGGTGCGGGAGGGTGGGGGGGAGGACAGGGAGAGAAACAGAATCCGAAGCAGGTTCCAGGCTCTGAGCTGTTAGTACAGAGCCCAACGTGGGGCTTCAACTCAAGAACCGTGAGATCACGACCTGGGTCGAAGTTGGAAACAACCAACTAAGCCACCCAGGTGCCCCAAGAAAAACAGTATTTTTTTTAAACAGCGAAAGAAACTTTTGCAAGTTTCCAGAATTAAATTCTACCTATTAAACAGATGCTATATCCATTTTAAATATTTCCATATTAATAAAATTATTTAATTTAAAAAATAAGTAAAACATCAAATTCATTTTCTAAAATCAATCATAACACCAAGTACTCTGACTTTTTAATCAAAAGGAAAAAGCCATTTAAAACCCAAATTTGGGCGCCTGGGTGGCTCAGTTGGTTGAGTGCCCGACTTTGGCTCAGGTCATGATCTCACAGTTCGTGAGTTCGAGACCCACATCTGGCTCACTGCTGTCAGCGCAGAGCCTGCTTCAGATCCTCTGTCGCCATCTCTCTGCTCCTCCCCCGCTTGTGCTTTCTCTCTCTCTCAAGAATAAACATTTAAAAAAACACAAAATTCTATTGCAGCCAGAGTCTTCTAAGACTGAAGACAAAGCTGAATGTGAAGAGAAATGAGAAACAAGAAACACGAAGCATGCAGCCCCCTGGTTGAAGACAGCACAGCACTCGTGTGACTGGACAATCAGTCGACGACACTAAGGAGAAAAGGCCAGGCTGGAACGTGTCTACTCGCTCAACTGTTTGATCAGCACTATAGTTCACTCATTAATTGAAAACCAATAAAAGACCCTTCCTTCATCCACAATAAGGGGGTTGGGGAGCAAGCAGAGGAGGAGGAATGGAATAGAATGAAGAGGAGGTGGTCCAGACCAATTTTGATAGATCCAGCTCAAGGAAAGAAACGAAAAGGATTACTCTTGGTAAGCAAGGGCTCTCCTGGAGTTCCCAAAGTTGAGTCTAAAACAGGGGGGTCATTGCTGAGTCCCAAGAGCACTGTGTCCATATTCCTTCCCTACTCTTTCAACAGGTGACAGATACCTTGACTGCTTTCACCGGGATGCCATGCTGGCTAGGTTAGCCCTCAGTTCAGAGCAAGCTTCATCAACTTCCCAGAGCCTGTGGTGCCTGTCTGTCCTCAGAGAAGAGGATGCGCTTACCCATACTCATCTTGATGGGCAGGTTTTCTCTGCTTGCTGCTTCCACTAGATGTCTCCGGACTTCCATCACTGCCTCTTTGTGCTTGGTGCTCAGTAAGGCTTCCCACAGGGCTTTGGCTGCTGTGTCGCTGCAATGAAACCACAAAAGAGCTTTAGAATAAATTTCTGCTGGATAATGAAAAGAGCTGAAAGCAAAATAACTTCTTAAATATCTCTTCTGAGCATTAATATAGTCTTTCCTACTGCTAGGCTCTAAGTATTAAGATTAAACAAAGCATACCTAATCCATTTTAATCAGCATAAAATATTGAGAAATGGCTATAATAAAATCAAGCTCCCCCCCCCCGCAAAAAAGTGAGGGGGGAAAAGCTATATTGTGCTGAGAAATGTGAGAGAAACGTATGATAAACTGTTTGAGATTTGCCTTTAAAAATATTTCAGAGTGTAATTTAACACTGCTAGAGTAACAAAGACATGGTTTGTAAGCCAAAGTTAAAGACATGTCTAAAAATGATTTCTCCGTGATTAGATAGCATACTTCTCAGGGAAATGCAAAGCAATCAGCAATGAGAATTCCTGTCCAAAAACTACTCAATAGAATTCCTAATGAATGGGTTTTCTACTGAATGAAAATCAGGGATCAGGCTAAGTAACCATGGCCTTAAGTAGCCCACTTTGGGCTTTAGGTTATAAGGACGGTACTTCTGCAGCCTTTATAATTAACCATTGATACAGCACGAAGCACTGCATTATGCAGGGTCTCATCTGGGCTCACTTTCCCAACAGCCCTCTGTCTCACCCACCAGGCCACGTCCAAATTATAAATGAGTACAGTGTTCTTTCCGGAAGATCTCTGCATGTAGCCAAGTATACACGTTTGTAGTAACGTTCTAAAAACTGAGTATAAAGAAAAAAACAAAGATGACTTCTGTCCCTTTCTAAGGGCATTTTTCCTCCACTTAAAGCCCCACTAACCTGTCCTACAATCCAGTTAGCAATAGTTTGGAAATGAATGTATTTTTTATAGTTTGACTTTATGACATTAATTTAGCTTCAAAGTTATACCTAATAGGTTATATCTGTCAAGTTTGAATTTCATTTGGAATAATGGAATGATTTGTATCAGTGCTGACTTTAATACACACAATAATCTTTCATTAAATAGTACTGTTTTTATTACCATCTATTTTTTTCTGAGTGAACCAACATCACTGTTCAACATATGCTCCTTGTTTTGCTCTGATCGAAACTGTCATCATTATAACTCGGCATCCAGTAGTCTAAGTTTAATTTAAATGAGCCTATGCCAAGTGCTCTTCTCAGTGGTTTCAATACAGATAAAAAAAGAGCCACAATTTTCAATGACTTTAGAGTCTGAAAGAAGAGGCAGATATTTACATTAAAAAACTACCCCCAAAATGTGATAAGAGGCAGATCCATGCTTGCATAGAGTTTTCTGGTAGCACAGAGCAAAGGCTCTAAGCCTGGGTAGGAGGACAGGGACTCAAAAAGTATTTCCAATAGAAATGATAAGCAAGTGTGAGATATATAAGCTTTGAAAGCAGCCAAGGCAAGAAGTTGTAACTCAATCTGGGAAGGAAAACAGTGAAGTCTTCAAGGGAGATATAAAATCTTCATCACAAAACAATAAAGCCAGGGGAAGAAGGATATTACAGACATTTCAGTACAAAGTACCCCGTACGTGGCACTAAAGAGTATTGTTTGGCTCCATGCTAAGATGCAAGAGGAGGGGCAGTAGACGTAAGGGCAAAGGAGAAGGAAGGCGCTACTCTACAAGGCCCCGCGTTCACTGCCAAGGCTTATCTTTTGGTAGGTGACAGGGAGCCACGGAATACAATCGATTTCACATTCTGAAAAGTGCAGCATAGCTTTGCAGTAACGAAAACGGTCTTTATTGTCATTCAAAACCAGGTCTATTTCCTCTATAGGACTTTGGGAAAGCTACACCATTTCTCCAAAACTCTGAAGGCAGTAGAGAACCACTATTCTGAGCAGTGGAGGGATGCTCCCAAGTTTATGGTCCACAGCTGTTCCCTACTTTTGTTCTCCAAAGCACCTCTCCCCAAACCACAGGGATTTCTCATATATTCTCAACACTACACACAACTTCTAGAGTAAAACGTCACTGCCCTCCTTTTTTCTATGGGAGTGTGTATTTTGCTAATACAGAGTGCCTCCAAAATCACAGTAGGTCATGCAAGGCTGTGGTTGCCCCCTCAGATTAGTGTAATGGTTAAAATGTGGGCTCTGGGGTCCGATCAAACCTGGGTTCAAACTCTGATTGTTCTCCCCTTCACCCACCCACCCGAGCTACACAGCCTCTTGGATCTTCCTCAGGCAGTCCACGCACATGGACCTCTTCTCTGCCTTTGCCAGGAATGCTCTTCCAGTGTCTGCCGAAATGTTGCCTTATCAGAGGCCCCCTTACTAAAACACAATAAAAAAGTAACAACAGCCCATCCCAGCACCTTATCCTGGTATTCCTTTTCTCCCTTCCTGGGTTTCCCTGTCCTCTGTAATCTTTATTACCACCTGACTGATCACAGGCATCCATGTTTATCTGTTTGCTGTCTATCTCCCTCACAGAAGGTTAAGATCCTTCTATGAAAGTACGGGTTTTGTTTTACCCAATGCAAAGTCCCCACTACTTACACCAGTGCCAGGCCCCATGGGAGGTGTATCCAATAAATGCTGAGTAAAGAGTAACACTTGCTAGTTATATAACCTAACGCATGTAACTCTGTTTTTCTCCATTTTCTCATCTGTGATACAGAGGTAACCATAGTGACTACCCGATAAAGTTGTTGTGAGGGTTCATTAAATAAGACAATGCACAGAAAGCACCTTCTAGATTCACAATAAATATGAGTAGTTGTGATGGTTGCTACTATTGCTATGAACGAGAATGGTCTTAAAATCCCGTGTGTTCAAGGGTTTGTAAGATATTCAGTGAACTCAATTACATGGAGTATTTTTTTCATACAATCCTGATTTGCTCATATGCACTAAAGTTACACAGAGCTTGTACTAAAGTCACCCTGGCTTTTTTCAATTAAAACATTTTACAAGAAATACATAAGGTTTCCACCATCTCTAACATTGATCCAGGGTCAGGTCATGTTTCCTTGAACTGTTTCGCTGATATAAACAATTCTGATTGTCCAGATACGTGTGACAGCTTCTAATGTTTACTTCCTAAACAAAACAGTTTCCTAACCACACCAAACTAACCCCCACATGATACATGGGCATCTTAAGTTTACCAGGGGGACACGCATGACCTGGTGTCGGCTCTCTGAATGACTGGCGCTGAGGAAGATCCCATTGCACTTGCTGAGTTGAATGTACGAGTTAATCACGGTCTTTCTCTAATATGCTCATAAAATGGCTCCAACAGTCATTTCATACTACTGAAGTTTAATATGAAATCAATTGCTGACGTCAAATTTTGTAAGTCGAGAGAAGTTCATTGACATCTACACTATAACTATATGGCGTATTTTGTGCAATTATTTATCCTCTCCAACTGTACAAATTTTCTATTTTCCCGATGAGGGACTAAGCAATACACAGAGTGCTATCGCACAGGGCCGGTGTAATAGACCAGTGGTAGGCAGTACTGTAGAAGCGTGGGTTCTGGACCAATCAATAAAGGGTCTGGTTCTGCTACTTGTTAGCTCTACATCACGGGGAAGTTACTTAACCCCTCGGTACATGTCTCCTCCTCTGTTAACTTGAGGATGGTAATAGTACAAGTTCAGCAGATTATTAGGAGAGCTGAATGTGCTCATGTAACTCAAACACCTAAAACAATGCCTGACACATACTAAGTGCTCAATAAACACAGCAGTAGCAGCAAATGCAATGGTAATAAAAAAGATTAAAGGTCAGAATTTTCTCATAAGACATAGAAGGAAGGCTGTTTAGGAAGTGCATTAATCTTTCTATCTACTTACATACATGTATGGATAAACACAGTCAATAGCTTCATTTTCTTTTCTTTTCTTTTTTAAATTTATTTTTTTTAATATTCTAAATGTTTTTATTTAATTTTGAGAGAGGGACAGTGGGGGAGAGGTAGAGAAAGAGGAAGACACAGAATCCGAAGCAGGCTCCAAGCTCTGAGCTGTCAGCACAGAGCCCAACAAAGGGCTGGAACTCACGAGCTGTGCAATGACCCAAGCTGATGTCAGACACTTACCTGATTGAGCCACCCAGGCACTCCCAGTAGCTTCATTTTCTAATGTGAAAAGATCAACAATATATAATACAGAATTCATAATGATACACATCAAAACACTGAAAACTCCAACTCAAGCAATCCTCCTGCATATGACATGTTGACATAGAGAATTTTGATTTGCAGGAATAAAATAAACTTTACTATAGATTACTTCAAGACTTACAGCTATCAAAAGCAAAAAAAGACAAAATTTAAGCAAATAAACCAGTTAATAAATGGGCAGAAGAAAAAAAATGGGCAGAACAGCATTGCCTGGGTGGCTCAGTCAGTTAAGCCTCTGCCCCTCCCCTGCTCATACTCAGTCTCTCTCTCTCTCTCTCTCTCTCTCTCTCTCTCTCTCTCTCTGTCTCAGAAATAAATATTTTTTAAAAATGGGCAGAAGACTGGGGCACCTTGGTCACGTGGGTGGCTCAGTCATTTAAGTGTCCAACTCCTGATCTCAGCTCAGGTCATGATCTCACAGTTTGTTAAGTTTGAGCCCCAAGTCGGGCTCTGCTCTGCACTGAGAGCATGGAGGCTTCTTGGGATCCTCTCTCTTCCCCCTCTGTCTCTCAGCCTTTCCTCTGCTTGTTCGCGTGCTCTCTCTCTCTTTCAAAATAAACATGAGAAAACTTTTTAAAAATGGGCAGAAGACATGAATAGACATTTTTTTTCCAAAAAAAAGACATCCAGATGGCCAACAGACACATGAAAACATGCTTAACATCACTCATCATCAGGGAAATGCAATCAAAACTACAATGAGCTATCACCTCCTATCAGTCAGAATGGCTACAAGGAAGGAAGGTTTTTATGCAATGACTCCTGTGCCAGCTTCTTGCCTCATAAATTACATTGAAATTCTGCAGAGTGCACACAACAGGACATTTTAAAATGAGAATTGTTACTTTTATGAGGAGTTCAGATTCCATAAATATTTCCAGACTGACTTATAAAGTGGATTATGACATTTGGGGTAGAAATGAACATCAGAGGTGGTAGTAAATTAGCCACCTACACGTCTTCAGCAGAACATCGCCTCACCTAAGACAGACACATAAAAATCTACTTTCAGATTCTGAAGACACCTAAAGAAAATGTTATAATATGCCCAAGAAAATCACTACAGCTTCAAACCAATCAAACCGCTATTAGATCTCATCACACCTAATCTAATCCCTTATCTGTAAACCTAACTCATCTGGCTGAGTCTTTTGTCTAAGTTCAGGAACAGCTCACAACATCTTCTTAATAATCACACCCACCCAAAAACAGTTTATTTCTTTTTTTCCTGGCTAATTTAAGGAAGACTTTTGAAAGGTAAATAAAATGTAGTACTAAAAACTGCTTTTAAATACCACCACTACTTTCTATTTTAGAAGCGTTTCAGACTCTACAAAACAACTTATGTCTCATTTGATCCTCACATCGTAAGCTAAGCCATGAGAGACCATCCCAATTTAAAAATCCTCAGAGAGCCACCTTACTTACTTAAGTACACTCAACCTGTAAGTGGCTAACCCAGGACTCACCCCCAGACAACTGGCTTCTGAGCTCAGTCGTCAATTGACTCAACCACGCCAGGCCTGTGTTTTGCAAATCATCAAAGAGAACTGATTATATACAATACGAATAATTTTAAAGTTTTCATGGTGGCTTTCTTTTCCAATCCTTAATACATCTTCTATTCTTCTTTTATGTGTGGGCCTCATATAAGATAGAATGAAACATTGTAAAGAATGACGTGTAATAAGTAGATCTATAATAATTCATGAAGCAAGAAAACCTCACTCTCAGGATTTTCCACATTTTGCTTTAAACAATATCATATGATTCTTCTTGTAGGTCACCTGTAGCCATTGATAGTCACTTTGCTATACAATGCCAATCACTTTCCATTTTTACTCAGCTTTCTCTAATGTTTCCCTGTAAGACTTTACTGAATTTTAAATCATTCTGCATAAATATCATTTATATAGCTGAAAAGGCAAAAACAGGAAACAAACAAAAAAAACTAAAGTCTAAATTGCCTCAAGGTATTATTTCCAATCTAGCTCTTATTTGCTTTTCATTATATCCTTGGGAAACAGGAGAAATGGCCTCTAGCTGTTTGACCACTGATAAAACTGAGACAGAATAAAGCTGCTTGCCTAACATCCACTATTTTATTTCCTTTTAATTTTTTTTTAATTTTTTTTTTTTGAGAGAGAGAGAGTGTGTGAGCAGGGGAGGGTCAGAAAGAGAGGGAGACACAGAATCTGAAGATCTGAAGACCGGCCCCAGGCTCTGAGCTAGCTGTCAGCACAAAGCCTGATGCGGGGCTTGAACCCACGAACCTTGAGATCATGACCGGAGCCGAAGCCGTATGCTTAACTGACTGAGCCACCCAGGCACCCCTAACATCCATTATTAACAAGAAAGGAGGCAAGGTTTAGAGCTTGGGGCCACCACTCAGAGGGCTATGGGCTGCTTCCGTGACCTGGGGTAATTCAATTAAACTTTCTTATTTTCGTTTGCTGAGAATTCACTATGTCATAAGCAACATGACTATATCATCTCATTGAATAACAACCCTCCAGGATAAGTATCATTGCCTCATTTCATAAGTGAGAAAGCAGAGTCTTAAAGAGATAAAATAATTTGCCCAAATCACAGAGTCAATATGTGCAAATTTGAACTGAAGTTCCTGTGAACTCCAAAATCCATTTATTAACCATGATTCAGCACCATTCAGTAAAATAAAAGGCTTGAACTAGATGCTAATTACTAGGATTTCTAACAAGCTACATTTATATGGTTTTCATTATGCCCTGGTGCTCCAAGTTCACAGATATCAATTTGATTCAATTTGTGGAACTCAGTAAAAGATGGGTGAATATTACACGTTTTCACTCATAAGTATAATAGGAGAAACTTAACAGAGGACCATGGGGGACGGGAAGGGGTTAAAATAGTTGGGGGGAGGGAGGGAGACAAACCATGAGAGACTCTTGAATACTGAGAGCAAACTGAGGGCTGATGGGGGAGGGGGAGAGAGGAAGAGGGCTGATGGGCATGGATGAGCACTGGGTGTTATACGAAAACAAACTTGACAATAAACTATAAAAGGAAAAAAATTGGGAAAAAAAAAGAAAGATGGGTGAATATTCCATGCCGTTATTTCTTTTATTAAAACTCTCTTCCTTCTCGCAAATCCAGTGAGAGTAATAAAAAGTTAACAAAAGAACATTCCCAAAAGCTTGTAGAATTTATTAAACAATTTCTACCCTTTTCTCTGTTTTTAAAGTCAAGTTTTCTAATGAGAAACTTTATTTCATTATAGCTACCAGAACACAATTTTGTTTCAATAGATTCCTTGAAATACATAACATAAGGCAGAATATTTGTACTATAAAAAGATCCACTTTATTACCATGAAATTTAATTAGTTTCAATATTGTCAGTAACTGCATAAAAGTCAAATACATACAAAATGTATGCTCTTTTTTGCTAAACTGATTATCTTAAATCCTTAAAAATTAAACTCTTATGACAAATTGTCATGTTTGCAGAAGACTACAGGCCAACAATATACACATAGTAATAACTTGCTAGAATTAGTGTTGTCAGGAGACTTCTGCTCATGAAGATATGTTCCTTTCAGTTAATTCCTGGCTCTTTATTCACTAGAATTACTCAACGATGAATGAAATCTTAGAAGCTGCCTTGGTTTGGCATGTATAAAATGTCAAGTGCAGTCTGCTAGAACCTAACAGGAAGTATTCATCACCAAAAAAAATATAAAGAGGACAACATTAATTTTTGAGAGATGGCTGAATGTTGAATCACGGTGCCGCTCCAAACAAGTAGAAGACCTGCAGTTAGGAGACGAAGGGTGAACCGCGAATGCACACCATTATCTTGTGACTAAACTCTGAGAAATGGCCTCTTCGTGGAGAGCAGGGGAAGTTAGGCTTACTCACAGGATTTGCAGTAACAGTCATAGGATTCCAACATAAATACAACAATAACAATCACAACAACAACAAAGCATTGTCAACTAATTTTAAACACAGAGTAATGTGAGTCATAGTTCTCCACAGCAGGGAATAATGGCTTCCATCCATGGTGAGCCTAATGAGCTCTGAAGGTATGGTTGTTAATTAAATTATTCATAAAGCTTTCAACAGTCATCTGTCGTCCTGACTATTTTTTAAACAATTACCTCACATCTATCTAAATTGTCCACTACCCTTCGTCTCAATAGAAGAGAAAGCAGTTAAACACGGGACACACCAAGTAGACCCCTGGCATGGGAGACGAGTCCTTCATGCGCTCTGTATTTCAGAATAAAAGCTCCCGCTGTAGGCCAAGGGCTCAGCAAGATGCTGAAACCATGGCTGCAGGCGACCTCCAGGGCCCTGCCCTCATGGTGTGAGTAGTCTGGCAGGGATGCTAGAACTGAGAATGCTCCCGCAGAGGTGACAAAGCAGAAAACAGGAGCTACCCCAGGAGAGTGCAACCCCTAACCCAGTCTGGGTGTGGAGGTGGCAGTCAGAGAGTGGCTGAGGATATGATAGGGAGCCCCAAAGGCAGAGTAGGAGTTGGCCAGTTAAAGACCTGAGCAAGCCCAGTCCAGGCAGGAACAAAAGCATGGAGGTGGGGTGGGATGGGGGTCCTGAGACCTTTGCAGGGGCATTAGAAGTATGAACGGAAAGACCTAGTATGTCACTCCCTCAGTGGAAGCAGAATCTTACCCAAGGCCTGGGAAGCCCACATTAGGATTGCAGACTTTCTTCCAAGGGCAATTGAAGAGTCCTTAGCAACAGACTGACTGATCACATTTGCATTATTAGAAGATCACTCGCTGTAAGGGCACCTGGGTGGTTCAGTCTGTTAGGCATCCAACTCTTGGTTTCAGCTCAGGTCATGATCTGGAGGTTTGCAAGTGAAAGCCCCACAAAGGGCTGGCTCTCTACTGTCGGTGCGAAACCTGATTCAGATCCTCTGTCTCCCTCTCTTTCTGCCCCTTCCCTAACCCTCAAAGATACATAAACATTAAAAAAAAGTTTCTAATTTTTTTAATGTTTATTCATTTTTAGAGACAGAGTGCAATGGGAGAGGGGCAGAGAGGGACACACAGAATCTGAAGAAGGCTCCAGGCTCTGAGCTGTCAGCACAGAGTCTGATGTGGGGCTTCAACACAAGAACTGGGAGATCATGACCTGAGTTGAAGTTGCATGCTTAACCGACTGAGCCACTCAGGTGCCCCTAAAAATTGTTTTTTTCACAAAAAGATCACTCGCTGTAGAAAATGGATCTGAGTTCTGGGTGAGAGGCTACTACATGGTCCAAGCAAGAATTGAGGATCGCTTGGCCTAGAGTGACTTCCTAAAACTATCAGATCATATCATTCTCCTGCTCAAAACTCTTCCATGCTTCCCACTGCCATTACACTAAAACCCAAGGTCCTTATTTATCTACAACTTCACCTCTCACCTTCTCAGCTTTGTCTATTAGGCTTCAGTCACACTGCCTTATTTCAGCCTCTTGAATAGGTCAAAGTGTATTCCCAACTCAGGGCCCTTGGATTTGCTATTCCTTTGCCTACAACCCTTTTCTTCCAGATACTCACTAATAAGGTCTCATTCATTCAAAAAACACTTACTGAACACCTACTAAATGCTAGTTCTGTTCTAGGTATCACTCAAGTGTTCACTCATTGACAGCTCTAGCAAGCTAATGTGGCACTCCTTTTTTTTTCCCTTGGGGTGGGGGGTGGGAGAGAGATGGCAATTGAGCAAGGGGCAAAGAGAGAAAGAGAGAGGGAAAGAGGGAGGGGGGAGAGAGAGAAAGTGAGAGAGAGAGAGAATCCCAGAAAGCCCAGAGGGACAGAGGGAGAGAGAAGCAGGGCTCACCCAAAGCAGGACTCGTGCTTCATCCAAAGTGGGGCTCATGTTAACTCGAAGCAGGGCTTGAGCTCACTCAAAGAGGGGCTCGTGCTCACACAATGTGGGGCTCATGCTAACCCCAAGCATGGCTCAAATTTGCCCCATGTAAGGCTCGTGCTCACCCAAAGTGGGATTTGAGCTCATGCAATGTGGGACTCGAACTCACAAACCATAAGATCATGACCTGAGCTGAAGTCAGATGCTTATCGACAGAGCCACCCAGGCGCCTGCTAATGTGGCACTTCTTATTCTAAATCCCACTTGCCCCATTTTAACATTTATGACTAACTCAAATTACGTATTATTAAAGAAAATCTGTTTTCATGAGTTGGGAGTGGAAGTGGTCACAGGGTAGGAAGGACACAAGCATTCTGGCTTTATGAGAATGAGCATCCTGGGCACATGGGTGGCAATGCACTCAGACCACCATCTCCCGGGCCACAGTCTATGCCGGGCACTAGAGGTGCAAAGGTGTACCAGGGCGAACAGGTCAGGCATAGACCCTCTCTGAGCAAGCTTCCAAAGTTGGGTTGGAGAGAAAAGACATCGAACTAGTCATTTTAAGATAATACACTATGATATAGGAAATAAAAGGTACCATCTCTGGAAGCAGAGATAAAAATGGGGGTAGGGTGAGTGAAAGAGCAATGCAGGATGATCAAAATGTGGGGTAGCAGAAGATGGAGGGTCTGAAAGAAGTTTGGTATAGCTGCAGCTGAGTGTGGGAACAGATAGAGGGGAAAGGCAGGAGGGAGCAGGAAAAAACAGAGGAGATTAGGGCAGAAAAATTAGCAGAGCGCAGATTTAGGAAGGCTTTCTATAACTAGTTAAAACTGGTAGTCTTTACCCAGAGGGCAATGGACAGCCACTAAAGGATTTTACCAGGGGAGGGTTAGAATCAGATGTACTAATACTCACACTGCTGAATGTGTGTGTGCGCGTGCACACGTGTGTCTGTATGTGTGTATGGTGTATATGTATACACACACACACACATACACATACACAGCCAGTCTTACAAACAGAACCCCGAGCTGGACTCTAAAATAGCTTTCAAAATATGAAGATAAAATTTAATTTTAATGGAAATATAATTTATCTATTTCTTCTTATTAGAGGTGTGTATGTTGGGTTTTGTTCTTTATTCAATAAGTAAGAGTTCCTACTATGCACAGGCCCCATTCTTGGATAATAGGACATAGCAGTGAATAAAACAGACATAAAAACCACTGTCTTCATGTAATTCCTGTTCTGGACTTTATTTTCTGAACACAGCACATGGAAATCATAAAGTAAGAGGAATTCACATCAAAGTTTCCTTAGAAATCACCTAGCATGCCTCACTTTTACAGAGAAGCAAACTGTGACTATGAGACATCAAGTACCTTGTTCAAGGTCATGAGGTTTTGGTGGAAAAGCAACTATGCCACAATAGTGACTAGAAAATAAAAACTGCACAGAGGCTGCTCATGGACACCAAAAAAAAAAAAAAAAAATCACATCAACAGAAAGTCTCTCGTGGTTCAGCAACGGAAAGGAGGAGACTGGCTCCAGGAGGTTTTGTACCTGCTAGCGCATGTGTTAAGGAACATCCTCTTAACTATCAAACATATTCCTGAAAAAGATAAGATCGCTTCAAAAATGCTTAATTCAAATATCACACTGGGGCATATTTGGAGAAGAAACAGAGTTGAATGAAAAAACACAAATCCTGATGCAGCGAGTCACTGATGCAGCGAGTCACTAGTATGTACCTGTCAAGTCTCATTAATATAATAGATCTCTTAGACTATATAAAAGTGATTTTCATTATTTGCTCAACAAGAATAAAGCGCCATACAAATTCAGTTTTTATTGTTCTGAGGAAAAGGCTGTCATTTTAAAAGTATGAATAGGGGCATCTGTGTGGCTCAGTCATTTTAAGCAGCTAGGTTCGGCTCGGGTCATGATCTCACAATTTGAGGGTTCGAGCCCTGCATCGGGCTCTGTGCTGGCAGCTAGCTCAAAGCCTGGAGCCTGCTTCATATTCTGTGTCTCCTTCTCTCTCTGACCCTCCCCTACTCACACAGTCTCTCCCTGTCTCTCAAAAATAAATTAAAATATATATACATTAATTTTTAAATTAAAAAAATAAATAAATAAAAGCATAAATAAATAGTCTGTTACAAACTTTTCATTACCATAATAATCTTGTTGTGACTTCTATGCTCTTGGTTTGGTACTCAAAAACAACAAATGTCCTAAAAAACGCATGCTCCTTCTGCATCAGTCCACAGCTAACAGAAAATCTATCTGTGTGATTGTTTCCAGATTATAAATGTACTGGAATGTCTTTAACAGTGCAGAAATCACAACCACCTGTTAAGGAAACTAAAAAAATCCCGGGATAAAACACTGTTTAATTCCAGGATAAACAGTTCACACAGGCTTTATAATGCTCAGAATAATAAAAGAACAATCTCCAACTGATATATAATCAAAGTTTAATCTCTTTCCAGCGAATACTCTATCATTTCATCCTTCATTGTGATACTTTCATTCAGCACTGCAACGGGCCCGTGCAACCTCTTGAAACATGGACCAGAACTGATAGAGATTACAGAGTGCCCTTGCCATGATGAGCACTGGGTGATTAAAACAGAAACTTAAAAAAATCCCGCAAAATTAGGAAACAGTTTTTAAATACCAACATCCAAATAAAGACCATAGTAGAAATGGGAGAAAAAAATGGATGAGAACATAACATATAAACTGTTTAACCATCATATAAAATAAGTGTGGATAACTGAATTTCATCTCAATACAGGTAAACATTTTTTATTCCTATCTCTACCAGCTCATTATTCATAATCCCATAATCAACACAAACTTATTTATATTTTTTCATAGCAAACAAAGCATAGGAAAGACTGGTTTTCATATGGATTCCTAAATAAATAAACAGATTAACTCAATATGAGGATTTTAAATTACTAATACAATTAGATCACTGAACAACCAGACACATTTTCACTCTATGCACATTTTTCTGAGGATGCACTTCAAGTTCCTGTAGGTTACTTCCATGACCTGCTCCAAAGGCCAGCACTGGCTCCACTGGGGAACTCTAGGATGAACATTTGTATGCTTTGGTTTGAATTCCAGACTTGAAAAGTTAAGGATTGGTTCATGCGGCAAGAAGCTCTAAGATAAAGAGGCAGTGACAGTTTTATAGATGCTCCTAGAAGCACACTCATCTGGTCACTTTATCACTTCCCCATACCACTCCATGAAGAAGGGCCATTTCAAAATCAGCATAACCTTTTATTCTATTATTAAAAAATAAAAGAGAAGAAGAGACAAGAGATATTACAGCAATTCCAGAATTTATTGCTCTATTCACCACTGGTGACACCATTGTATCTATACATAGATAGATAGAAAATCTGCGTGATTATTTCCAGATTATGAATGTACTGAATTGGGAAGTGTTTGAAGACACTAAACTGGGAAAACTTAACTTCTTAACAGTATTATAGTCTTATTTTATTCCTCACTAGTTTTGCTTTCAGTTGTGGTTCTGGTGGGAGCCCATTTGTGTTGCTCATATTATTTACCATCTTAACCCCTATATAACTCCCATCTTCCTTGACACCTTAGAAATACAGAACAGTGTTGAAGTGTTGATGGGGACACAACTCTGAGAGGAGCAGGACATAAAATAGTTCCTTCCATAGGAGGGGTTGGGGCCACCATCTGTTTAGGGGTAAAAAAGACTTATTTTGAAGTTGCATTTGCACACCAAGCACACAATTTTTACATAGAATAAGAATGGGGTGTGGGGCGCCTGGGTGGCTCAGTCGGTGAAGCATCCGACTTCGGCTCAGGTCATGATCTCACACTTTGTGAATTCGAGTCCCACATCAGGCTCTGTGCTGACAGCTCAGAGCCTGGAGCCTGTCTTCAGATTCTGTATTTCTCCCTCTCTGACCCTCCCCTGCTCATGCTGTCTCTCTCTGTCTCTCAAAAATAAATAAAAACATTAAAAAAAATTTTTTTAAAGAATGGTGTAGATTTTCTCATAAAGCTAAGTTCTTTGACTTAAAGTGTTTTCAATATTCTAAGACAAACAATCGTGTGTGTGTTGTATAGCAAAACCAGAGGATCTCACTTGACTAATAAAGAGTAGGGAGCTCTATGTTGTTGTTTAATTTTTCTCTTCCATGAAATGCAAAAATCTGGAAAAATTCATAAAGCTCAATACCTAAGAAACAGAGTAAAACACAATCTTCAGGTTTTCTTCTAGATTTTGGCAGCCAAAACCACCCTGTTAGAAAAGGAGATAGGAATTTGGAATAAAACCCCAAAATGAAGGGATTACAAGTACACATGTCTGGAACATAACCTAAAAGGGACAGCCATCATGGAAATAATTTAGCTAAAAAATACTAATAGATGCTAAAGCCACTGGATTAATATTTGATGAGGAAAGGCATAATTGACATAATCTCAAAATGTCTCCTTTACTCCGGTGATCAAAGTTATCACCATGAGTGGACAAGGTTAATTATGTGCCACCTGATAGAATGTAATGAAGAGAACACAGTATCACTTGTTTAATATTCTTGTCAAAAACATGTAATCTGAATCTAATCATGAGGAAACGTGAGGCAAATATGAACTGAGGGATGTTCTACAAGATAACTAGCCTGTACTCTTCAAAAGTATCAAGGTCAGAAATCTCAAAGAAAGACTAAGGAACTGTCATAGATTAAGAGATGAAAGAGATACAATGAATAAAAGTCATGTGTGATTCTAAGCAATATCCCTTTGCTTTTATAAAGAATATGGAGATAAATGGCAAAACTTGTGTATCAGATAGCAGTGGTGTATCAATGTTAATGTTGTAATAGTGATACATTGGAGAATATCCCTTTGAAGGATACACATGTTAATGTATATGGAAATGATGGGTATACACAAATTATTCTCAAATGGTTCAAGAAGGAAAAAAGTTTCTTGTACTATTCTTGCAACTTTTTGGACGCTTGAAATTACTTGAAAAAAATTTAAGAAGTTATCAATCAATTCAAAGAAAAATGTCAAGTAGCTTTCAAAGTTCAGTAAATGAGGGGCAGCTGGGTGGCTCAGTTGGTTAAGTGTCCAACTTCAGCTCAGGTCATGATCTCACAGTTCGTGGGTTTGAGCCCCACATTGGGTTCTGTGCTGACAGCTCAGAGCCTGGAGCCTGCTTCAGATTCTATGTTTCCCTCTCTCTCTTCCCCTCCCCCACTCACAATCTGTCTGTCTCTCAGAAAAGAATAAACATTAAAAAAAAAAAAGTTCAGTATGAATAGGGTGCTCTCCAAATAAAGTTTGGAAACATTGTTCTAAGTAAATGAAAGGGGAAAATTCAGCAATACCAAGCACCTAAATGCTCACAACCCTTATCCTAAATTAAAAATTATGCTAGGAGATGCTGAAACAATTTAAATTCAAAATGCTCAGAGTAATCTGTATCAAATATATGCTCTCAGGACCTGTGGCTTCTTCCAGCTTTTAAAAGCATGGGAATCCTTGAAACAAAGAAAATCCTAAATAATAAGCAAAGCCAAACTCTGGATTGGGAAAGCCCACAGAGACTACGCTGTGCTCCTCAGAGCAAGGGAGAAATTTAGTCACAGACTAGTGGTGGGTATGAACGGATTTGGACTGTAGTCTGAAAATCCCTTTTCTCATCCTGCAATTATCATCATTCATTAAGCAATTATCCAAATTTAATTCTATATTGGAAAAGCCATAATTGGAAGAGTTATGCAATAGTACTCAGTGATAAAGTCCCAGAAGAAGAAAAAATAAAGCATAATTCTGGCATAAAAAGAGAAGTGATATTATTCTACAGAAAAAGTGGGGGCGCCTGGGTGGCTCAGTCGGTTAAGCGTCCAGCTTCGGCTCAGGTCAGATCTCATGGTTCGTGAATTCGAGCCCCACGTCAGGCTCTGGGCTGACTGCTAGCTCAGAGCCTGGAGGCTGCTTCAGATTCTGTATCTCCCTCTCTCTGACCCCTCCCCTGCTCGCACTGTCTTTCTCTGTCTCTCAAAAATAAATAAAAAGCATTAAAAAAAAAAAGTTAAAAAAAAAAGAGAGAAAGGAAAAAAAAAAGGAAAAAGTGACAGCCGGGGTGCCTGGGTGGTCAGTGGGTCAAGCAACCAACCCTTGATTTTGGCTCAAGTCATGATCTCTCTCTCAGCTGTGAGACTGAGCCCCAGGTTGGGTTCTGTGCTGGGCATGGAGTCTGCTTAAGATTCTCTCTTTGCCTCTCCCTCTGCTCCTCCCCCACTCATGCACACATGCACATGCACAAGTGCACACATACACTTTCTGTCTCTCTCAAAAAAAAAAGAAGTGACAGCCTCATTAAATAAGGTGCAAATATGGATTCAGCTTTTAATGTGGAAAAAAAGATAAAGATGAGTTCTGTAATGAGAATCTGAGTTCAAGATACAGAGTACTCTTATTGGTTCTATAACCTTCAACAAGGTCACTAACTTCTATCAGCCTCAGTTTTTTCCCCTCTAACATAAAAATGATACTCACCTTAAGGATTGTTTGGGTGATTACTTCAAGTGCATAAGTAAAGTAGCTAATCCCTAATGCACACCAAGCCCTTCTGAAGTATTCTTTGCTCTTCCAAAGAAGAAGAGCAAAATATCTAAGTTATGAAAAAATAGAGAGAGATCTAAACTTGGGGGGGTCAGTGTTTCTGCCAAAGAATATTATTTCATAATCATTTATGAAAATGTGCAAAATAATACTTGACAAACTGAGTCGTTAAGAAAACTAAATATTCTAGGGGCACCTGGCTGGCTCAGTCAGAAGACTGTGTAACTCTTGATCTCAGGATTGTGAGTTCAAGTCCCATGCTAGGTAAAGAAATTACTAAAAATTAGTTAACTAATTAATTAAAGCCCTAAGTATTCTAAAGTCATACTACTATGAAAAAAAACAACTTGGAATCATAACTAGAGATAATCATAATTAAAAACTCAGAAGTGGTGAGGGTAATGCATCAATCCATAAAATAAAGTCCCTACTCTCTATGAGTTCATTGTTACCAATAAAAACATCATTAGCAATTTATGAAAGATTTTTACGAGCAATAAGTATTGCCCCTGATTGTTTAACTTCTTAAATTTTTTCCACAATGAAAATAATTGTATTTTTTCCTGAATATATATATAATATGTGCTACTTTTAAGAAATTCAAATACATAAAAATAAAAAGAAATAAAAGTCACATGAAATTCTACCATCCTGGGATTTTATTATTTGATGTATCAATGAAGATAAGCTATTCTGATGTATCAATAGATAAGCTATTGGGGTAGTAAAGGACTCCAAAACCCTCAGTAGCTTACAACAACAAAGATACGTTTACGACTTGTGCTTTAAGTTTACTATGGTATGCCTCATCTCCACTTTAGGATCCAGGCTGAACATTGCCAGCTGTTGAAGCAAAGAGAAAAGAGATGTAATGTCTCTTAACACTTGTCTCAATCTACTTATACATGGATTTTTTTTTCAGTAAGTACTCACATAATAAATATATTTTCTCTTCCTTATGATTTTCTTAACTCTTTTCTCTACCTTGCTTTATTATAAGAATACACATATATAATACATATAACATACAAAATATGGTTAATCTACTGTGTGTATTATCAGTTAGGCTTCTGGTCAACAGTAAGCTATTAGTAGTTAAGTGTTGGGGGAGTCAAAACTTATACACAGATTTCTGACTGCTCAAGTCAGTACCCCCAACTCCCACCTTGTCCAAGGTTCAATGGTATATCTAGAAACAAAATTGCTAAGTCATATATTAGTTCTATGTTTAACTTTTTGAGGAACTCCCAAACTGTTTTTCACAGTTGCAGCATGATTTTATATTCCTACTAGCAATGTAGGACGGTTCCAATTTCTCTACACAATAACTACATGAAAAAGTGCTCAGTATCATTAGTCATAAGGAAAATGAAAATTCAAGGCTCAGTGAGAAACAACTTCATACTCCCAAGAATGACTGAAATTAAAATTAAAGTCTGCTCAGGGACGCCTGGGTGGCTCAATGGGCTGAATGTCTGACTTTGGCTTGGATGATGATAGCACAGTTCGTGGGTTCAACTCACATTGGGCTCTGTGCTGACAGCTCAGAGCGTGGAGCCTGCTTCAGATTCTATGCCTCCTTCTCTCTCTGTCCCTCCCCCACTCACACTCTGTCTCTCTGTCTCTCTCTCTCTCAAAAATAAACATTAAAAAAAATTTCTTTTTAATCTGCTCAAGACTGCCATAACAAAATACCACAGACTGTTGGCTTAAACAATCTAAATTAATTTTCTCACAGTTTTGGAAGCTGTAAGTCCAATATTAATGTGTCAGCAGGTCTGGTTTCTCCTGAGGCCTCTACCCTTGGCTTGCAGATGGCAATCTTCTGTGTCTTCACAAGGCCTTTTCTCTGTGTCAGGTGTCTCTTAGTAAATCCCAATCTTCTCTTTTTATGAGATTAATCCTCTTACTGGATTAACGGACACTTGGGGACTTATTTTAACTTTATTACCTATTTTAAGGTCTTTTCTCCAAACACAGTCACATTTTCAGATACTAGGGATTAGGGGAGAAATATGAATTTTGAGGTGGGGACACAATTGAGTCTATAACAATGGATAATACCAAATGTCAGCAAGAATGTGGATCAATCAGAACTCAGGTATTGTTGCTGAAAGGGTAAAATATTTCAGTGACTTTAGAAAACCATTTAGTAGCTTTTCCTTTTTTTTAATGTTTGTTTATTTATTTTTGAGAAAGAGAGAGAGAGAGAAATCATGAGCAGAGGAGGGGCAGGGAGGGAGACAGAGAATCCCAAGCAGGCTCCATACTATCAGTGCAGAGCCTGACACAGGGCTCGAACTCATGAACCGTGAGACCATGACCTGAGCTGAAATCAAGAGTCTGACACTTAACAAATTGAGTTACCCAGGCACCTCCATCTTGTAGGTTTTCTTTAAATATGTACCAACCCTAAGACATAGCCATTCTGCTGAAATGAAAGAATAATCCAGAAATTCCATTGAAAGGAAAAATAATTGAAAGTATATCTTCCCCCAAACATTTGTTCAATGATGTTCATGGTAATTTTATTCATAACAGGAAAAAACTGGAAAGAGACCAGTTTCTATCAACAGAAAAATAGCTAAACTGTGATATGTTCATGCAATGGAATATTACTGCTCAGCATTAAAAAAGGATAAAATAATGTGGTGAGTCTCAAAATCATTATGCTGTGAATAAAGATGGACACAAAAGAGTACATGCTACATGATTCCATTTGTGCATTTCACAATTTCATAAATTTTGCTCCAAAAATCCATCCAGGTTGGTCCAATGTAATCATAAGCATCATTATAAGAAGACAAAAAAGGAGTCAGGGTCAGAAGAAAAGGCAACATGATAATGGAGATTAAGATTAGAATGATGTGGCTACAGGTGGCCACGAGACACTGGAAGAGGCAAGAAACAGAAACTAGGGGTTCCTGGGTGGGTCACTTTGGTTAATTGTCTGACTCTTCATTTTGGCTCAGGTCATGAACTCATGGCTCAGGTCATGAACTCATGGTTTCAGTCCCACATTGGGCTCCACACTGACAGTGAGGGGTCTTCTTGGGATTCTCTCTGCCTCTCTCTCTGCTCCTTCTCTGCTCATGCACACCCTCTCAAATTAAAGAAATAAACCTAAAAAAAATAAAAAGAAACAAAATCTACCCTGTAGTCTCCAGAATGAACCAGCTTCAGTTCCAGTGGAAGTAGCATCAGGTCCCATTTAACAAACTGAGCAGAGCACACTTAGTTAAAAGTCACCACACTCTGGCCAAGGTCTAAACACTGCCCACCACAGGCAAAGAGAGCCGCTACAGACAACTAGCCTGAAGGATAGAGCAGCCAAAACACAACAGCAGAGTACACATAGCACATACCAGAAACACTCCCTGAAGCACCATGCCCTAGACACGTTATGACTTCTTCTTAAAGCCATTACCTCTCAGAAGCAGGAAACATAATAGGCTTTTCTAATATAGAGAAGAAGACAGATACTTAGACAAAATATCAAGATAGAAGAATTCATCCCAAATGAAAGAACAAGATAACATCATAGCCAGAGATCTAATTGAAACAGATATAAGGAATAGCCAGATGGAGAATTTAAAGCAACATTCTCAATTCTCACTGGGCTTGAGAAAAGCATGGAAGAATCAGGGAGACCGTTACCATAAAGATAAAAGAGTTAAAAAAAAAACAGTCAGAAGTGAAGAAATAAAATAACTGAGATTCCAAACAGACTGAATATAAGAAACACAGGGTTGGAAGAAACAGAGGAATGAGTAAGTGATAGAGAAGATAGAATTATGGAAAGTAATGAAGCTGAAAAAAAAAAAGAAAGAAAAATTATCAATCACGAGAATAGACTTGGGGAATTCAGTGACTCCATCAAATGTAATAATATTCATATCACAGGAGAACCAGAAGAAAAAGAGAGAGAAAAGGGGGCAGAAAATTTATTTAAGGAAATAATAGCTGAAAACTTCCCTAATCTGGGGGAGGAAACAGACATCCAAATCTAGGAAGCACAGAGAACTCCCATCAAAATTACCAAAAGTAAGCCAACACCAAGACATATTATAATTAAATTAGCAAAATATAGCAATAAAGAAAATATCTTAAAAGGAGCAAGACAATAGAAGTCCCTAACTTACAATGCAGACCTGTAGGGCCAGCTGTAGATCTCTCCACAGAAACCTGGCAAGCTAGAAGGGAGTGGAATAATATATTCAATGTGCTGAATGGGAAAAATTTGCAGCCAAGAATACTCTATCCAGCAATATCATTCAGAATACGACGAGAGGTAAAGAGTTTTCCAGACAAACAAAAAGAGTTCATGACCACTAAACCAACTCTGCAAGAAATATTAAAGAGGACTTTTTGAATAGAAAGGAAAGACCAAAGTGACAAAGACAAGAAAAGAACTGAGAAAATCTCTAGATATAATGAAAAAACAAGTAATAAAATGGCACTAAACATGTATCTGTCAGTAATTCTGAATGTAAATGGACTAAAACAGCCACTCAAAACATATAGGGTGTTAGAATGGAACAAAACAAATAAACCAAGACCCATCCATTGCTGCCTACAAGAGACTCATCTTAGACATAAAGACACCTGCAGAATGAAAGTGAGGAGAAACATTTAGAAGACAAATGGACACCAAAAGAAAGTCACGGGCATCTGGGTGACTCAGATAGTTGACTTCGACTCAGGTCATGACCTCAGGGTTCATGATTTTGAGCCCCAAATTGGATTCACTGCTGTGAGGCTGTGAGCACAGAGCCCACTTTGGATTCTCTGTCCTCCCTTCTCTCTGCCCCTCTCATGCTCATGCTCTCTCTCTCAAAACATAAATAAAAACAAACAAAATAAACAAACAAAAATGCCAGAGTAGCAATACTTAAATATCAGACAAACTAGATTTTAAACCAAAGGCTGTAACAAGAGATGAAGGAGAGCACTGTATTATATTATAGGGGACTATCAACAGGAAGATCAAACAATTATAAATATTTATGGCTCCAACATGAAAGCACCCAAATATATAAAACAATTATTAACATAAAGGAACTCATTGATAATAACACAATAATAGTAGGGGACTTTAACACCATACTTAGAGCAATGGACAGACAATCTGAGCAGAAAATCAACAAGGAAAAATGGCTTCAAATGACATGCTCAAACAGATGGATTTAACAAATATATTAACATTTCATCCTAAAGCAGCAGAATACACATTCTTTTCACATCCACATGGGACATTCTCCAGAATAGATCATAAACTAGGTCAGGCTTCAACAAGTACAAAAAGATTGAGATTATACCATGCATACTTTCTGATCACAATGCTATGAAACTTGAAGTCAGCCACAAGAAAACCTTTGGAAAGACCACAAATACATGGAGGTTAAGCAACATGCTACTAAATAATGAATGGGTCAACCCGAAGATCAAAGAAGAAATTTTTAAAAATATAGAAACTTATGAAAATGCAATGGTCCAAAACTTTTGGAATGCAGCAAAAGCAGGCATAAGCATGAAATATATAGCAATACAGGTCTACCTCAAGAGCAAGAAAAATTTCAAACAACCTAACCTTGCACTGAAAGGAGCTAGAAAAAGAATAACAAATGAAGCCTAAAGACAGCTGAAGAAGGGAAATAATAAAGATTAGAACAGAAATAAATGATATATTAACTAAAAAAACAACAGAACAAATAAAAGAAACCAGGAGCTGGTTCTTTGAAAAAATAATAAAATTGATAAACCCCATAGGGTGTTCCATTCTAACACCCTATGTGTTTTGAGTTTTTGGAAGTAGAAGGAAAACTTCCAAATTCATTCTATGAGGCCAGCATTACCCTGATTCCAAAAGCAGACAGAGGTTCCACTAAAACAGAGAACTACAGGCCAATATCCTTGATGAACATGGATGTAAAAATTCTCACTAAATACTAGGTAATCAAGTCCAACAATTCATTAAAAAAATCATTCACCACAGTCTAACGGGTTTTATTCCTGGAATGGTTCAATATTTGGAAATCAATCAACGTGACACACCACATTAATAAAAGTAAGGATAAGAACCATATGATCCTTTCAGTTGATGCAGAAAAAGCATCTGACAAAGTTCAACATCCATTCATGATTAAAAAAAAAAACCCTCAACAAAGTAGGTTTAGAGGGAACATAATTCAACGTAATAAAAGGCCAGAGACAAAAAATCCACAGGTAATATCATCCTCGTGGGGGAAAACTGAGAGCATTTCCTCTATGGTCAAGAATAAGACAGGGATG
>NC_043700.1:153603652-153613044 GCF_006229205.1 Suricata suricatta | reverse complement strand
AATGCTGGAACACTACTCAGCCATTAAAAAGAATGAAATCTTGCCATTTGCAATGGTGTGGATGGAGCTAGAATATATTATGCCAAGTGAAATAAGTTGATCAGAAAGACAAATATCATATGGTTTCACTTATATATGGAATTTAAGAAACAAAACAGATGAACATATTTGGTGGGGGGGGTGGAGAAAGGGAACTAATCCATAAGAGACTCTTAACTATAGAGAACAAATGGAGTTGACGGAGGAAAGTGAGTGGGAGATGGGCTAGATGGGTGATGGGTATTAAGGAGGGCACTTGTGATGAGCACTGGGTGTTGTCTGTAAGTGATGAATCACTGATTCTATTCCTGAAACCAATATTGCATTGTATGTTAACTAACTAAAATTTAAATTTAAAGAAAGAAAGCAAGCAAGCAAGGAAGCAAAGGAGTCCTCAAGCAAAACTACCAGCAGGTAACAGGGGAGAAAAGCTGAAGCCAGAAGCGTGGGACAGTTCTGCCACGGTATTGAAGACATTCTGGTCTATAAAACTGAAGATTTAGAAGCACCCCAATAAAGTCTGTGCCTGTTTAACTCATAAGGAGTTAGATTTTTGGACTTGTTGACTTTTACTTGGCAGTAAACATCAACCTAATTAGGAACTTGTCATTCAAACGTAGTGAGTCCTTCCATTCCTCCTTTTCTGTTATAGCTAACTTTAGAGAATTCTTAGTTTTTTCTAAAGGAGCCATAGTTTCCATTTAAATTATGGCTCCCAAACCCACAATGACCCAGAGTTCAGTGTTCTCACAACACAGAGACCACAAACCACTTTAAATTTTTCAATATGAAAAAGATTCTAGAAACTGCCTGCACATTCCTTAACTAATAAATACCATGACAGAGCTGCAATATGTGAGCAATTACAGAGAAAGAGTTTCTACCTTCAAATGCTCTTATCTTAATATACATTAAAGAAGAATTCTAAAAAAAAATATATTAAATGTAAAGCTTTATCAAGAAATAAAAGTTAAATATCTCTGGCATACAAAATTAGTTAACTATTTGTTAGAAGACATTCATCCCTTCATTTTCAGAAAAGAACTCTGCTTTATTTCACCCCAGCATCCACAAATTATTCATCAATTTTTTTTTCTAAACCTGTAACTGAGACCAGATGATCTTTAGAATTCCCCAAAAAAGTTAAATATAGCAAGCAGCATGCTGAGACGAGGTAGGGCCTCCTCACCACTCAAACTGCAGTGTTTACCTGAACAGGTTTTGTTTTGTTCTTTGTTTTTTTGTTTTTTTTTTTTTTCAAATTGGCTCCATACGCTTTACAGCTGACAGAGCCAGCCAGGTGCCCTGAATGGGTTTTTTTTTTTTATGTTTATTTAAAGAGAGACAGAGAGAGAGGAAGGGGCAGAGAGAAAAAGAGAAAGAGAGAGAGACAAGAGACAGAGAGTGAGAGAGAGAGAGAGAGAGAGAGAGAGAGAGAGAGAAAGAGAGAGAGAGCGAGCGCACAAGCAATCTCCACACCCAGCATAGAGCTGGGCATGAGGCTCAATCCACGACAGTGAGATTGTGACCTGAGCAGAAATCAAGAGTCAGACATTAACTGACTGACCCACCCAGGTGCCCGCTGAAAGAGTTTTTTTAATGTCACTTGTTTTTTGGTACAGGCTGAGGAGACGGCCATAGCCTGGACCAGTGGCAAGGTCATTCACAACACTGCTATGTGATCACACGTCCTCTTGCGTGCTGGCTATCCACCTCAACCCCAACGCTAAATACACCTTATGTGATGTTCACATCTAAGTTCAGTCATTCTATCTATAGGTGAATTTAAAATCAGACATAGTACCTCTGGTTCTGCCCTAGGAAAAATTACCTTTCCTCCCTCTGAAAATGTTGTATCTAATAGGAAATATTTAATTGGCATTTGGGAACCAAGAAAAGAGGAGAAATATGTATGACTCTTAAGAGGTGATTTAACAATTTTTTTGACTTTGTGGGTCTAGTTATTGACTTTGACATATATCATCATCAGGTTACTTTACCGTGTGAAAGTTAACAAAAAATTGGCTTATCATGGTTTAAGCTGAAACTACTGGTGGCATTTGTCTCTTACCTATAAGATCTACTCCATTTATTTCATTGCTGTATAGTCTAGGAAAAAAACGTCCATCTCCAAAATAAAAACTAAAAATGAAACTGGTCTTAAAATTATCTTTGCTTAAAGAAAAAGAGATTGCTTTTTATAAACTAGGATTCCTACTATTTCTGAATTTATTGGTTTGTTTATATATTCATTCAAGTAAGCATGTGTCAGAGTCATGATATCATAGGGAAGAAACGTGCCTTGAAATTAGAAAGTAATTTTATTAAATGACCCGATTCAATCACTTAGGGAAAGTTTGGCTTAGGGCAAGTTACTTAGGTCTCTTTCTCAAAACATCTATAAAAATAAAAAAAGAATAATATCCACCTTGTAGAGTTGCTTTTAGAATTGGTAAAAGGAAAACGAGAAGCCTAAAACGGCATCGCTTAGGTTGAGGCCCTCCGTTGGTAAACGAAGACTTAACACCTAACCTAACTACAGTTCCAACGGCCCAGAAATGTAACCTGCCACCAGTCAACGTGGAATTCTCCTGGTCAGCACCAGGAAATTTACTGATAGGCCCTTTATGTTCCCCTTAGGAGGGAGACCTTGTCCAAAACAATGGATTCTTTGCTAATCATGTCCTTTTCTCCACTCTCTTTGTACTTTTAAAACCTTTCCTTTTCTATAGCCCTTTGGAACTCCCCTCTACTTACCAGATTGAGGCCTCCCAGTGCATGAATCCATTAATAAAGTCCATAGCTCTCTGAAATCTACTCAGTTGAAATTTTGTTACTTAACAGAATTAAGTTAAATGTGTTTTAAAATACCTAGCATAATGCCTGACAAAATTCAGGCATTTGGTGCTGCCTTCCTTACTTTTCACTGATCCAGACAATGAAGTACATTTGGAGAGAAGTACAAAGAAGAAGCTTAATGGAAGAAATAAGATAGATTGGATAAATAGCAGTCAACAATGCTAGACGGTGACTTAAGTGAAGTCAAGTGGATACGGCTTTTCCTGGATTTACGTCATTATTTTAAAACTTGGTCTCAAATTGATAATAAATATTTATTCAATCTTTATTCACTTTTATACTCAATTTACTAGCATCTCTTAAAAGTTCTAGGCACAGTTACTACCTTCGAGGTATTTACAATCTAGTAGGGCAGACAGACATGTAACAATCACAGTGTAGCATTTGGGCTTTTTAATAGAAGTTTTCAAAGAAAGGACGGTTCACTGGGGAAGAAGACAATGGGGAGAGAGAAGCATTTTAGAGGTTCCAGAGTAAGAGGCAGCTACTTTCCTTCCTAGGAGCACAAATCCCACCTTAAGTTATGCTTAAGAAGCAAATCCAGCTTTTATTTAAATCTAATTTCTATTTATTTTTAGTAGGCGATACATGCACAGGATTGAAAACTCGAAGCACACACTGATATATGTAGTCGAACGTCTCCCTACTTCCTCCGTCTTTATTCATTTCACGAACTTCCTACTGTGCCTCCCAGCCTGCAGCGTCCCCTACAGAGAAGGCCAATGTCATCAGTTCCTTCTACATTTTCCAGATAGATTTAGTGCACCAGAAGCAAACAGGAATATATATTTCACCGTGTTTTTACACAGAGGCATGCTACACCTCACTTTTTTCATTTGAAATAGGTCATTGAGCTTACCGCTTATCAGTATATAAACAACTTCTTAGTTCTTCACTCTATTTCCATAGCTGAATAGTATTCCATCACAGGTGCCCCACGATTTACTGAACTGAGCATGCAGTTATTTCACATTGCGGTGACAAATGAGTGATGAATGAATGTAACATATCATTCTACACATACATAGATACAGCTAAGAAAGAAGTCCCACAGGTAAAATTATGGGGTCAATTTTGGGATGTTTTCCTAACACAATGAGAGTATTCCAAATCTTCAATGATTAGAGTCTATACATCCACAAAGTAATCTCTTCTGTGCTCAGGTTTGACTTCACCCTCTCTTAGTTCAGCAGCCTCACTCCACGCATGGATCCTGCCTGTATCACTTCAACATATATCCCTGGAGTGCCAGGTATTTATTATTCTAGGCACCGAGGACATCATAGTGAATAGTGAATAACACACACAAATCTCCCTCCTCTCAGGGAACTCTCTGGCAGGGAGTTTTCTCTGTAGCTCTCTAGGACAGGAAGATACAAAAATACAACATAAATAAGTATATTAGGAAGTGCTAAGCAGAAAAACAGTAAAATAGAGAAGGGAGACAGGAGTGCCAAGATGAAAGAAAGACCTGAGGCATATGGGGAGCTTTGGGAGAAGCAGACACTGGACCAAGCAGCAGCGTGGGTGCTGGGTTAGGCCAGAATCTGAGTCAACAAGCACAGACATAGCAAATGCACCCGGGAAAGTGGTGAAGGATATAGGAACTGAAAAAGTAACAGCCTAGGGAGAGTGGAGCTGGAGCTGGGGCAGAGAATAGAAACCCATTTTATTAGAAAAGAAACCTAAGAACAGAAAAGATTCTGCTTCCTTCTGTATAAAATATTCCATGTAATCCAGGGACCCATGGACAAGGACCAGAAAGCCAAGTTATGATGCATTTAAGTTATCAGTTTCTCATTTACGTTGGCAGGAACTTTCATTGTTATGATTATAAGCAGCCTTTTATAAAAATTATAATAGCAGTAAATTTTGACTATCGAGGATTATATCATAGAGACTCGCTTTCCAAAAATCATTCCATTGTAGGAACATTATTTACTGCCAGGCACCCATCTGTTTTCATTTTAGTACTAACTTCTTTATTCTCACACTCATTTCCCCGAGAAGTTTCAGGGGGTGGTGTAGGAGGTAGTAGTGGTTTGTTATTATCTCGATGGAAGTACAGTATAGACTACAGAAGCTGCAATTTATTCCAATTCCTCTTTTGCAAAGATATTAATCAGCACAATTCTCTCAGTATCCCAAGCAATTATAAAGAAACTACTATTTTTTTCTGTATTGCTTCAAACCTTTATTTCTTGTAATTTTCTCACCACCTATCTCTTTACCTTATGCAGCCTAACTCCGAGGCTTACTATTTCACCAAACCTGCTCTCATGAACACTTTCTTCTTTATCCAGATCGTTCTAGAATTCATTGCTGCCTTTGACATCTATGACCACACTCTCATACTTGGATGGCACTCAAAGCTCATGTTCCGTGAGAACACTCACTCACAATCAAATGAGAGGAAAAGGACCCGATGAAAGTAAAGACCAGGTTGTGGGGGAAATACATATTTGAATGAATTTGGTTGCTCAGAAGCAGAGCTGAGTTACAGCAAGGACTCAGTTAGGAACAATTTTTATTTTAAAACCAAGAGCCTTGCTCGGTTGGTTAAGTGTCTGACTTTGGCTCAGGTTATGATCTCATAGTTCGTGAGTTCAAGCCCTGCATCAGACTCTCTGCTGTCATTACAGAGTCTGCTTCAAAGCCTCTGTCCTCCTCTCCTTCTGTCCCTCCCTAATTCTCTCTCTCTTAAAAACGAATTTTTTTAAATACTTTAAAACCAAGAGCATTAGAATTCATGTAGGCCAGCACCATCATTTTATAGATGAAATAATGAGGTCCAAAAAAAATCTCTCAGTCAGGAGAGATTTGGTTGCAAGTTTTAGAAAACAGAGACTCAATTTGGCATAAACAATAAGAAGAAATACTCTCCTACATAGTATGAAGTCCAGACACAGTATCCCATTTCCTTCGAAGAACAAGCCTTTCCCCATGCCGTACAATTTGGGCATAATTCTCAGCCAGCATGAACTGCTTGCTCGTGGTCCCCCACTGAGCAAAGGGCCAAGGGAGGTCACTCTCACCTTTTCCCTTGAAATTGGAATCTTAAACAGAATGACTCATGACAAAACAGTTAAAGTTCAGTCTCTCTGATGTCAAGGCTTTAAAGAGGCTTTTTCCAAGTTCTAGACCCCTGGAACTCCTTTTTTGCTCAAATTAGCCAAAATTGATAATATTATTGGTGTAACTGCTATGTTGAGTGACTAGGACTCGCCAATAAAGAAAATCAAGTAACTTGATTTTTGTTTCTGTCTCTTTAAATCTGCTCATGAGCCTAGCCCCTCTCTGGCCCCTGCACACACAGCCCAGAAGTTAGGGCTGTGGCTCTGAAGCCAAATATTCGGGGCTCAAAATTCTAGCTCCACCTCCTGCTAATACTGCTACCCAAGGTCTCTTTTCCTTACGGGTAAAATGGGGAATAGCAACACCGACCTCACTTGGTTATTATAAAAGTTAAATGACTTCCCAAATACTTGGCACGTAGTAGGTCCTGAAAAACACTAACACTGCTGGTGGTGGCAGTAAACTGACGTTGTCATCCTTCCTCACACTCCGTATCAGACCCTGACCACTGCTGTTTCCATACCCGTGCGCACGTTAGCCTTTCCCTGTTTCTAAATTCTTCAAGACAGAATTAAGTCAAACATCACCACTTCCACAAGGTCCACAGGAGCCTACAGAGGCCATGTGGACCTGATACTCTCTAGTATTTATCATCTGTAACAGACACCTGAATCTTGAGTTCATATCATTTCTACTGTTTTTTTTAATTGAACTGGCGTGTAAAAATGACTACCCCAACAAGGAACATATTCCCTGAAGGCAAGAATGATATTTTATATTTCATATTATTCATATTACTAAGTTCAGACAAGGCTCATAGTAAGCTCTTAATGAGCAACTTTTGAATTGGCCCTATGAAAAGCTAAAAATATTTCCAATCACAATTTGCTCTGGATTTGTATAGCTGCAAGTCCACAGGCTGTGTGTTAGTACATGTGCTGCCAAAGTGAGCACATGACCTATGTTTTTTAAGTATACAAACAAGGCACGGTATAGAACTTTCTGTTTCTTCCCGCTCTGACCCATACACACCAGGCACTCAATAAATGTTACTAATTATCTTTAAAAAAAAGCTGAAAACTTCAGGGGCTGAAAATTAATTCCAGATATGATAGGAAATTCCAAATGTATCTGTTACTGTTAAGATTTGAAACAATAATGCAAAAGATCCTCTTTTGTTTAAAAATTAAAAACAGAGAGATAAGGAAAACAGATACTCCGACACTTTCACCTTCTAATACTTTTTTTTCTCATGAGAATTATTTAAGGTCAAAGTAGAGAAGGTAAAACTATTGTTATCTTTTTGTCATCATGTTTCTGGAGAAATGTTCTTTTGTTTTTTGAAACTCTGGATAACATGAAGTATACCATATTCTTTTTCTGACTTCTCTAAGTCTGTGAAAAATATACATAGAAATAAAGACCTCTGTCGTTGATGTCCAAGTGTGTATTGTTTACATACAGAAAGACAGCGCTGTTTCCTAGCTTTGTGGGCTATTATTTAGTCCTGTGAAAAAGTCCACTGAGAAAAAGAAACTGAGTAAGGTTGGACTCAATTCCAAGTAAAACAGTCTGTGGAATGGAGATGTATAAATTGATTCACTTAACCTATCCTGAGAACAAACGTCTACTACATCCATCTATGACACCTCTGTAAGTGATACCTCCATAGTTTTTGGCTTAGCATTGTTTAATGGATATGGTTATTTCAAAGTTAGAGGGAAAAAATGCTTTTGTTCTAAATGCTATCTTCTATGAATTCTTCAACCAGACCAAGTCTTAATTGATTCCTTCCTACAGAAACGGCTGGTCTCAGAGAAAAGGAAAAGGAAGAGAGAGAAAGATGGGAGTGGGGGGGAAATCCTGTTTATCTTACTTGGATTGTGCAAGACAGCCTGCTGCGACCATACTCCGATTCTGCTCTTCATTCTGGAGTGCCGTAAGCTCCACCATGTTCACCGTCACATCGTTGGTGTGGCCTGGAAGCTGGGGAAGCACTGAAATGATCTTCTCCACCAAGTTGTCTCCATGATGTCCAGTTGCGCCTGTTTAACCAGACAACAAAATATAAACTCACAAAACGGAAAATACAAACTCGCAAAACTCAAAAAAAAATCTGGAATCATGTTCTATAATGGTCCTTCCATCAAGAATAACATATTTTTTTTTCTTTCATGTAAATCACAAACCTAGCATTTTGCCCTCTGTAACACTAACCAAGCTCACAATTATGTAGTCAACCAGTACCTTGTGTTTTGGACTTAAGGCTCCATGAGGTCAGACACTGTGTCTGCTCTGGCTACTACTATATTCCTAGCACCTAGCACAGTGACTATATACAGTAGGTGTCAATAAATATTTAATATATAAATAAATAACCAGCATATATTCAGCCTAGAAAATAGTGTCATTGGATCGTACTATCGTAAGACTTTAGAGCCCAACTTTATTTTACTGATGAAAACTTCACAACACAGAAGGGTTAGAGACCTGACCAAGAAGAGTAGATCTCCCCTCTGCAAGAACCTCATCTTCATACTGCCAACTGGTTATCTAGTTCACCCTGTACCCAGCATGTCTAGCAGGCAACTTGGCAACTCTGATCTAAATATGTGTTAGATCATGGGGTAACTAAATGAATGAATGATAACAGGTTGTAATGATAGAAGCATTTATAGAGTGCTTTCTGTGTACCAGACACTGTTCTAGGTACTTCACAAGTATTAACTCTTTTAATATCAAATGACTGAGGACCTCAAATTGAAATTCAAGACCAATGACACAGTGTAATATTTTTTTCCATGAAACCAAGTTTCTTTCCAAAAGCCATCATAGCTTGGGTGACCTCCTTCCAACAATGGGTAGGATTTGGCACATCTTGTTTTGGTTCCATCCACTTTATTTTTTTTTAATTTTTTTAATTTTATTTTTTAAATAGTTTATTGTCAAATTGGTTTCCATACAACACCCAGTGCTCTTCCCCACAAGTGCCCTCCTCCAACACCACCACCCCTTTTCCCCCCTCCCCTTTCCCTTCAACCCTCAGTTCATTTTCAGCATTCAACAGTCTCTCAGGTTTTGCATCCCTCTCTCTCCCCAACTCTCTTTCCCCCTTCCCCTCCCCCAGTCCTCCATCAGGTTTCTCCTACTTTCCTGCCAGACCTATGAGTGCAAACATATGGTTTCTGGCCTTCTCTGCCTGACTTATTTCACTTAGCATGACACCCTCGAGGTCCATCCACTTTCCTACAAATGGCCATATTTCATTCTTTCTCATTGCCAGGTAGTACTCATTATATATATGTGCCACATCTTCTTGATCCACTCATCAGGTGATGGACATTTAGGCTTTTTCCATGTTTTGGCTATTGTTGACAGTGCTGCTATGAACATTGGGGTGCATGTGCTCCTATGCATCA
>NC_043700.1:153581430-153603552 GCF_006229205.1 Suricata suricatta | reverse complement strand
TGTCCTCTTTGGAGAAGTGTCTGTTCAAGTCTTCTGCCCATTTCTTCACTGGGTTATTTGTTTTGTGGGTGTGAAGTTTGGTGAGTTCCTTGTATATTTTAGATACTAGCCCTTTATCTGATATGTCATTTGCAACTATCTTTTCCCATTCTGTTGGTTGCCTATTAGTTTTCTTGATTGTTTCCTTTGCAGTGCAGAAGCTTTTTATCTTGATGAAGTCCCAAGAGTTCAGTTTTGCTTTCATTTCCCTTGCCTTTGGGGATGTGTCGAGTAGGAAATTGCTGCAGTGGAGGTCAAGGAGGTTGTTTCCTACTTTCTCCTCAAGGGTTTTGATGGTTTCCTGTCTCATATTCAAGTCCTTCATCCATTTTGAGTTAATTTTTGTGTATGGTGTAAGAAAGTGGCCTAGTTTCATTCTTCTGCATGTTGCTGTCCAGTTCTCCCAGCACCACCTGCTAAAGAGGTAGTCTTTTTTTCCATTGGATACCCTTTCCTGCTTTGTCAAAAATTAATTGGCCATACTTTTATGGGCCCAGTTCTGGGTTCTCTATTCTATTCCATTGGTCTATGTGTCTGTTTTGTGCACTTTTTGCAGACGACATGATACTCTACATGGAAAACCCAATTGACTCCACCAGAAACCTTCTAGAACTGATGAATGAATTCAGGGTAGTTGCAGGGTAAAAAATCAATGTACAGAAATTAGTTGCATTCCTATATATCAAAAATGAAGCAGCAGAAAGAGAAATCAAGAAACTGATCCCATTCACAATTGCACGAAAAACTATCAAATACTTAGGAGTAAACCTAACCAAGGATGTAAAAGACCTATATGATGAAAACTATAGAAAACTTATGAAAGAGATTGAATAAGACACCAAGAAATGGAAAAACATTCCCTGATCATGGATCGGAAGAATAAACATTGTGAAAATGTCATTACTACCCAAAGCAATCTACACATTCAATGCAATCCCCATCAAAATTGCACCAGCGTTCTTTTCAAAGCTAGAACAAACTATCCTCAAATTCGTATGGAACCACAAATGTCTCTCTATCTCTATCTCTACCTCTATCTGTTCTTTTTGCCACATCACACTAATTGTACAGAACTAGGGGTGCCTGGGTGGCTCAGTTGGTTGAGCGTCCAACTTTGGCTCAGGTCATGATCTCCCAGTTCATGGGTTCGAATCCCCTGTCGGGCTCTGTGCTGACAGCTCAGAGCCTGGAGCCTGTTTTGGATTCTGTGACCCTCCCCCGCTCACACTCTGTGTCTCTCTATCAAAAACAAATAAACATTAAAAAATAATTTTTAAAAAATTCGACAGAACTAGGTAACAACAAATCAAGAATCCAAGGAATCCTCTTTACCACTACCACCATCTTCATAACAATAGCTAATACTGAGAGGCTGTGATGAACCAGGTATTAGGTTTCATATGGTACATTTATTAGGTTTCATATGGTACATTTTCCTTAAGGTTTCATATGGTACATTTATTACCCACTTAATTCTTATAGTAACTCTAATAGATGGGTATTACTATGCTCCTTTACAGAGTAGAAGATTTAGTTTAAGTAACTTGCTCAGGAATATGTAACTTGTAAGATACATGAGGCAGAAATCACCAAAACCACAAACTATTAACAACAACAAAAATAGGCCCATAAAAATGACTTCAGAACCAACATGAGTGCTTCTAAGGTGACTTCTAATGGTAAAGAGGAAAGAGTTCCTGTGCCACCTGTAGAATATTCATTTATTAGGCTTAGATGAACCATATCTTATTTATACTATCTAGGGTTTATGGTGGTCCCCTGAGCACTCAGACTTCCTAGCTGCTCACTTAATTCTTGCTGACGGGGCACCTGTGTGACTCAGTCAGTTTAGTATCTGACTTTGGCTCAGGTCATGATATCACAGTCTGTGGGTTAAAGACCCACATTAGGCTCTGTGCTGACAGCTCAGAGACTGGAGCTTGCTTCAGACTCAGTGTCTCCCCATCTCTTTACCCCTCCCCCACTCACACTCTCTCTAAAAAAAATGAATAAACATTAAAAAATTTTTTAAATAATAAATTCTTGCTGAATGAATGCCTAGTGACTATAAATGTCCTGAGATCCAAATTGGGGTCAGAGATCCCTAAGTGAATTATATCTTTAAACTACACCTGGAACAGAGATACTAGGATTACCTCACAGCATCATGAATTTCTCTCTCCACCAGTTCCCTCATCACTCACTAAAAATTTTTGTAAATATCCATTCATCATTAAAATAATGTCTTTGAGGGGCTCCTGGGTGGCTCAGTCGGTTAAGCATCCAACTTCGGCTCAGGTCATGATCTCAGGTTCTTGGGTTCAATCCCCACATTGGGCTCTGTGCTGACAGCTAGCTCAGAGCCTGGAGCCTGTCTTTGGATTCTGCATCTCCCTCTCTGACCCTCCCCTGCTCATGCTGTCTCTCTCTCTAACTCTTAAAAATAAATAAAACACATTAAAAATAAATAAATAAGTACCTTTGAACTTGGTGCCCCAAATCTGAACCCTGCCCCCAAGCTATTCTTATTTTTCCACTTCTATTTGTTGACACATGGCACGCACAAGTGGAATATATACACTACCATTCTTCCCTAACTTCTTAGGCCTTTATGGTCTGGCTGCTTCTCACTCCTCCCCTATCCCAAACTCAAGGTTCTTTGCTAAGTTTTAGTACATTAAACCTTCTACAAATTGTTAACTAATCTAGCCCTCTTGAAATTCTCCAAGTATGAGAAGTCAAAATACAACATACTTATTTTTCCTTAAGGTTTAAACCCAATAGTTATTTCTACAGAGTACAAAGTATCATTCATATGCTTAAAATATTATGTACTAACATCTTAAACATTCAAAGGAAGGAGGAATGCCTGGGTGGCTCAGTGGGTTAAGCATCTGACTCTTGATTTTGGTTCAGGGCATGATCTCATGGTTTGATTCATGAGATCAAGCCCCCCATTGGGCCTGTGATGACAGCACTGAGATTGCTTGGGATTCTCTCTCTCCTTTGCTCTGTGCCTCTTCCCCACTTGTGTGCTCTCTCCCCCTCCCCCAAAACAAACAGACAAAACATTTAAAAAAAAGAAAAAGTAAAGGAATAAAGTAGAATCAAATCTTTTTCTAATTATGGTAAATATATTGAAGCATTTCTCAAATTATGATTTTTATTTTCTTCTAATTATTTATAGCCTCTAAACTTCCCATTGTAAATATACATCCTATTGCAAAAAAAGTAAAAAAAAGAAAATGTTACACATGCACACACACAAATATCCCAACATTTTAACAAGGGTTATCTTTGGATAATAGGATATTTTGGTTGATATAAACTCTACCTAAACATCAGGTTTTCCTAATATTTTCTAGAAGGTGCACATGAGACTTACCTAACTGGAAAAATAATTTACATTCCATCAGGAACTATTTCTAATATTATATCAGAGAATTAACAAAATGTTAAATTTACACAAACATAATCACTCATCTTCTTAGATTTAGTCAAAAGGATCTGTAATCTAACATTCTTAATAATGACAGATAAAGCAGGTATAGGCTTTCAACCGTCTTTGAAAACAGTTTTTTCCATCTCTGGCTTTGGTTCTCTGGTTCAATATTCATTGTTTACATTTAACTCGTGCTATTTATATGACCCAAACAAAGACTAAGAATTCAGAGCCTCTCAATGTCACAATAACTTCAGATTCTTCTTTTGTGAAATGAATAAAATGGCGAGATTTGTATCACAGTCAGATGTTCAGAGAACTTAATTTTTCCTTTATTATAGAAATTAAAAAATATAATTTGAAAAGTTGAAGAATGGAAATCAAGCAGAATCCAGTTATTTTGGCCAACAGCAATGTGGTCTAATAGGCAGAGAATGTTTTATTTCCCAGGGCCATCTTTTCCAGCGTGAGTGTAGAAAAAGGAATTGGAAGCATGGGTTCTAGTGGTCCCATAGTCCCCTAGTTCCTTGTTCAACCTGAGGCAACTTCCGTAAATGTGGTACTATCTTAAGTTAAAAACTCAGAGTTGGTCCAGCTGACACCAAAATATCTTCAAACCTCAAGATTTGAAATCCTATGTTAGGTCAATTGCTTCAAGGCTAAACTTGTTTAGTTAACAGCACCAGAAAAATACCAATCCTGCATTATTCTGTGGATCATACGTGACTGTCTATGCTAGTATCATCATAAGACAGGTAAAATCTTCACTTGCCTCTACTCAAACAGAATAATAGTGAGAAGCAAGAATAATGCTGTATGTTAATGATACTGGAATTAAAATAAAGTACATATACACATACATATACAAGCCCTCACAAGAGCTTAGTCGCACTATACTAAGGGTAAAAAGATAGAAATTCAACAACAGCCCTTTCTACATTTCACAAACAGAATATTTTGGGGTTGTGCATATTGTCACTTTGTGTTGAGATAAAGTTACTGGACTCTGAATTAGTTCATTCAAAGACTCACTTCCTTTCTGATTGCCCATCATTCCTTCTCAAGAATCTGTGACTGTCTTTCATTATTTTGAGCTGTTTCCGTATTTTATTATAGTTCGTCTTGCAAGAACAATATATGTATTACTCCTAATGTTCCCCTCTATGTAGACAATGATTATCATAACACTCCCAAAATTGCTTCACCTCTTTCAGTCAATCACTTTTCCCCTGGACTGTCACGTTCTGTTCTACTTGCCCTTCCTAGGATAGGCTCTGCCCTTGGGAAGAAGGAAAAAGACCTGCTGTGGTTCAGTCCCGCTGCTGTGTGGGTAAATCTTTCAATTCTGGGATTCAGTATTAGGAAGTCACTTGTCCATAGACATGAGCCACATTCATTAATGTTCACTGTATCCATAATAAAACAAATATTTTCACTTCCACCTGACAACTTTTTACCTCATATTCAGTTGACTCACACTCTGGATGGGGAAAGCAGTGTTAGGTTATTAGATCTCTAATATTACTATTACAAGTACTACTAACACTACTGTTTTTAATACTACCTATGGCTGTCTCACATCAGTCAAATCTAGTACAAAGGGTGTGTATCAGATACTGCATACCAGTCAAAAGCCTGCTTAAGATTTCCATATTACCAGGTAGGGCTTTGCAGGGGAAGGACTTGGAGGGAGGACAATCATAAGACAGTATATATACAAGTTTGTTAAGTAAATACCTTTCCCAACTCAGAAATCTTAGATAAGAGGATCACATAACATTCATTATATTGCCCCTAACTTGCATCCTCTCCTACCTTCCCTATCACAGTGAATGGATTCTGAAATTGCCCAAGCTAGAAAACTTGGCATGTCTTCTCTTAATCTTCTACCATTATTTCAGCCACCACTCAGATAATTCTCTCATTTAATTACTCAACTACTCCTTTCCTCATTCTTTCTATTATTGACTCAGTTTAAAGTCACATCATTTTTCACCTAGATGTTATAATGGGCTTCTGACCAATCTCCACAATGTTGGTTACACAGCTGTATGTTGTTTGACAAAAGTACACACTAAAAATGATGAACATTACTATACGTAAACTATGCTTTAATAATCTGGCCTAGAAAGAAAAGCAAGCAAAACAACAGCAACAAAAAGCCCACCCCATCAGATCTGACTCACCTCTCAGTTCCTACTTAGCTATCAAAAGATTCATCCCCCACACTGTCCACCAGAAAACTCATTCAATAGAAAATGTATGCCTGTACTTTGCCTGCCCAAAAATTTGTTACAATTCCTCACTGAGCATTAAAGTTAAGACTTTTGGAAAATGGTCCTAACCTCCTTCCTCATTATCCCCATTACTTTTACCCCTCCTTCATTCATCCCAACCTTCATGCACCTTAAACCCTAATAAAAAAATTACCTAAAAAGGATTCCCAGAAGAACCTGTGCCCCTTCTTAAATCTTTGCACATGTGGGGAGCTTTTAAAAGAATTATGATTGTAGCTCCCCACCAGACCCATTCTTAAAAATCAGACTTTCTGGGGGTGGTTCGAATGTGGAGCCAGGTTGAGAACCACTGACCTAGAAATGGCGACCCCTTAAAGGAGAATTTTGTACCTAAACCCTATGAAGGTATGTGACATCCACTCTTAACTTGCTGAGCTTTGGGCTTTTTCATTTGACTCTCAGTCTCTCATGGACGAGAGCCTCAATTGATCTTTCCATTAGCATTTCTCAAGCTTTACTGCACATTCCAATCACCTAATGATCCTGTTAAAATACAGATTCTGATTCATAAGTTTAGGGTGAGGCCTGAGACTCTGCATACTTAATTAGCTTCACTTGAGCTAAGGCTTCAAGTTCCCAGGACACACTGAATAGAGAGGCTTTATGTCAGTATCACCTCGCACAGAAGCTGCACGTAAAAGTGGCTCAATAAGCATTTATGAAATGAATGGTCTCATCCGTACCATTCTTTACACTTTGCTAAGTAACCGAAATTGTAGCCATGTGGCAGAATCATGTAAGAGAAATCTCACTTATTCTGTTTCTTTTCTCTCTAGTTATGTATGACAGAATATAGCTCCTGACAAATAGTTAGCTCTTAACAACTCTCATTTCCTTTAGTGGCAGGTAAGAGGTCAGGCAAAAGAATTCTTCTGGGTTACATGTATGACAAATCATTCTTGCATTTATGTTCTTAGCCTTAGGGAGAAAACACATATTTGAAGTAATAAAACTTAAGTCACTTTAAATGCATATCATTACTTAATAAAAGTAAGAAATATTTTCCACTGCCCAGTATATACCAGGCATGGTTTTAGGAACTAGTTATGTTAACTTATTTTACTCTCTCAATAAGCCTCTGAGTGGGTATCTCCATTCCACAGATCAGGAAACCGTGAAGTCAGGCACTTGCCCCAGGACTTACGACTAGGAGGAGGCATGGCTAAGACTTACCTAACCACCCATGCCTGTTACACAACCTAGACAGTAGTGGCAGCTACTTTATATTGAGGCTCTACCTCAATCCCCGCACTCCTTCCGTGTCTGATCTCGTATAACGTAAGTCTGATCATGTCACATCACAGCTCAAAACTCCCCAATTCTCCTATCATACTTTGGCTTTTACACTAAGTCCTCACTCTGCCTTATGGTGCATTCCTTCTGCCTATCTCTCCAACCTCAACTCCTACCACAAGCCCTCTGTGTTTGCAGGGCAAGCTGAAGGGACCCACACCGGCCTCCTACAGTTCCTTAAGCATGTCAAACTTATTCCCATATCAGATCCTTTGCACCTGCCACTGGGTCTTTATGTTCTACATCAAGACAGACACACAGCCTCCTTCTCTTCTTTCCGTGTCTGCTCAAATGTTACAACCTCAGAAAAACCTTCACAAGCTATGATATGTAAAATGGAAATCCTATCACTTTTTAATCTTACCCATTATATTAGGTATATATTGAATGAATGAACGAATGACTTCATATCCTTCCAACAGTACTTCAAGGTCTCCATTTTACCCTGTTCAAAATGAGAAACCACTTAAAGGTCAATGAAGATCAAACAGCAACTAAGTCACTTAAGCCAGAACTTAAAGTTACTATACTGGTGTGAATTTAACACCTGCAAACACCTTCGAAGTCTTCTCAATCGTGTTTCCCACTTGCCTTTTAAACCATATCCTCTGAACTCTAAAATATTAGCTGATGATTTTGTGTTTTGTGGAAAATCAGGTTGGGGGAAGGAAAAATAAACCACTTTTCTGAACACTATGGTAGCACAAGGGTCCAACAACTGGGTTTGGTCTCTGAAGCTGTTAGTTTCTGGACACCCCTATCGGCATCAACTGTACTATCCAGCACAAGGGTTTTCAAATTTTCTCTGTAGTAACACATATGAGATGGGCTATGAGCACAGGCTCTGGAGTAAACTGCCAAGGTTCAAATTCTGACTTCCAGTTAATAGCTGTGTGATCTTGGGCAAGTTACCTAACTCCTCAATTTCTCTGTTTCCTCATCTGCAAAATGGGGATAATTATAATACCTCAAAAAACTATTGTGAAAACTAAAGGAGCCAAGATATGCAGAGTGCTGAGAAGAGTAATATGCTCTCAAATGTTAGCTACTAGTAGTCTCAAATTTCAATACTTTAACAAATCATATATACACCTTAAAGCAAAGATAAATGCATCAATATATGATAATCCCAGGAATAAGAACACCATTTGGATTGGAAGTTGATCTTTAATTTAATAGATGTAATATAAAAGTTTACATGAAACTAAAATTCAGAAGAAGCGAACCAGGGGAGAATATGTAATTCCCAGATTTATTGCCTTCTCCTATCTTTTGATTTTGAACTTGAAGACAGCAAAGAACTCTAGTCAGTCTTAAGAGCCAAAAACGAATGGAAAGGAAACCAGACCCAAACCTTTTAGAGATTCATAAGTCACATCTACCTTTTTAATTCTCTCTTGAAACAAATCAGAAGCCAGAACAGTCCACAGAATGGTGCACTTACATTCCCTGTGCAAACATGCCTGATACACTCTGCAGGACCCAAGCTTCCGGGTGGTCTAGACATGGCAAAAGCAAGACAAAAATCATAGCAAACAGACATCAGCATCCATTTACTTCTCAAATAATTACAACAAACGTTCCGTATTTTTAAGCCCTGAGAGTTTATTAACAGCTTCAGGAGAGAAAGGAAATGGTCTGCCTTGTTCCTCACTGTTTCCCTAGACCTGCAAAAGTAATTGGCACATAATAGGCCTTCAATAAATATTTACATCAAGAGAAATTAATATTTCTCTCCACAAAGATGACAAAAGATGAGAAGGTAACTTATCTCTACTCTAAGCAAGGTGTTAAGAATGACAGATATTTACAAATTATTTTTGGTAGTGCTAACTTTATATCTAAGGTATAGAAGCATATAAGCTTTCTAATGGTAAATTATCAAGGATGCTATCCAAAATATTAAACAACTAATGAAAAATTAATATATGTATATGGAAGTTAATGCCCAAATCAAACCCTGAAAAAGGTATTTCCTTTTGATCTCTATATTAAAACTGCTGTCAAATAATTCAGATTGAAATTCAAACTATTTAACTCATTCCAATAATTTCCAATCATCTTTTACTTTTTAGAAATTATTGGTGTAGGGGCGCCTGGGTGGCTCCGTCGGTTGAGCGTCCAGCTCTGGCTCAGGTCATGATCGTATGGTTTGTGGGTTCAAGTCCCACATTGGGCTCTGTGCTGACAGCTAGCTCAGAGCCTGGATCCTGCTTTGGATTCTGTGTCTCCCTCTCTCTCTGACCCTCCCCTGCTCGCATTGTCTCTCTCTGTCTCTCAGAAATAAATAAATAAAAAACATTAAAAAAAAGAAATTGTTGATCTACTCTTTTATATGCTGCAGCTATCCCTTGCTAAACAATGCACTAATCTACGTCACAATTTGATGTAAGAATCCACACCAAACTCCTGTAAGAACTTCTCCATTAAATGTATTGTCATGACTCTCCAGCTCCTTATTCTTGTTACATCCCAGACAGATCAGGAAAAAATTTGAGTATGGTGATCAGGTATGTTTCTGGACACCAGAGAGACTTCACCAAGGACAGACAGCACCCATGATAACAATAATGCCAATACCACCCATTTACCACCCCGTTTAGTTTGGGGCCACCTTGCAGGAAGGCCAAGATTACATCCCCACAACCATCACTGCCACCACCCCTCGCTGCCTCAGTGTCCTCAGCAGCTGTGGGGGACGAGCTATGTCCACACCAACACTCTCCTAGGCCCTACCACTCTTCTCTACTGGACAACAGGATTGGGTGACTTGCAGTCCCGATAAGCGGAGGATTTCTCTTAACTCATTAGTACAGTAGAATTTTAACGTTTAACAACAGGTTTGACAACACAGCTATGTACCAACTGACAATCAGCCCTGAGTATTACTAACAAAGGGTCATAACGCTATGTTGAAACATCTTTGATACAAATGAGTCATTAATCTGTTCATCTGGAAGACAATTTGAGTGCTTATTCAGAAGGTATCCATTAAAAATACTTCAATTTTATAAATTACTAGGACCACAGGAACAAACTAATTCCAACTAGGGTTACAGAGTAGCTAAAAATAAAGGTGGTCATGGAAGGCTTGCCTGAGAAACAGAAATCTGAGCTGGGATTCCAAAAAGTGAACAAGAAAGCCATGTAGATCCCTAAGGAAAAACATTTCAAGCTGAGCTGCAGAAGACCTAACTTAAAGGCCCTGAGGCTGGGATGTACTTGGCATGCTGAGGGATGGCCAGGTAGCCAGTGAGGGGGGAGAGTAATGTGTGAAGGGAGATCAGTGAAAGATGAGGTAGGAGAGGTATACACAGGCTGTTCTTTATGGCCTTGAAAACAACGGTAAGGAATTTGGATTTCACAGTAGGTGTGATGGAAAGCTGTGGGAAGATTGTGAACAAGCAAATGGCATGTCAGATTTATGTATTCATGGGATTACACAAGAAACTGTATTATCTGTATATCTTTTGTATGTCTTAATATTTTTTGTGTTTTTAACTCTCTGCCTTCTCTACTCCACAGTGTAAAATGCTGCTTTGAGACTGAGTAAAATGAATCCTGATAATTGAACATTGGATTTGGCAGTATGGAAGCCATTAGTGACCTTGACAGAGATTTGAAATTGCTGGGAAGTATTGTGGGGAAGTGGGGTTTGGGAGGAAGGATCCTAACTGAAGTGGACACAAAAAGAAAATTGGAGCAGATGATTGTAGAGATAGCAGGTATAAACAACTCTTCCAAATTTGCTGTAAAATGGGGCAAAAAATAAAACAAGTTGGAGGCCCATGAGGGGCTAAATAAGGAGATGCTACATTCTGTTTGTATGTTGACTGGAAAAAAACAGTAGAAAAGATTTTTTTTAAATGATGATATAGGAATAGGGGAAGGTATGTGACAGAGGTAAATCTTTAAGAGAAGCGAAAAGGGAGAGGACCTAGTCTGCAAAGGTGAAGAAGTTGTCATTAGGTAGTTGCAGGGACAGTACCTCTTTTTTTAATCCAAGTAAAGAAAAATATGTGGGTACAGTGTACCACATTTGATGATAGGAATACATGGAAGTTTTCTGGTGGCTTATGTTTTCAAGAGTCATATACAAGGAAGAAATGCCTGAGACTTAATAGAACTGTTGCTATGAAGCTGGACAGCCAGAACATTAAAATTTGCCTAACTGAAGTCATGGGGGGGAGGGGGACAAAATTATGCGACAATTAATTATGAAACAATATATCATATTTGATGCATAAGGAAATAGAATTATAAACAGTATACACCACACTCAAAAATTCAGCAAGCGTAAACTCCTCAGGTGCTTTTTAATCCTTTTAAAAGTTCTGGGATGTTACAATTATTACTTACACTTAACTCACACTGACAAACTAGACACCTCTTTTTTCTGGTGACATAATTAAGCTTACATTTCAGTATTATCATTTAGCTTGCTTTCTATTTTATGATCTGAAAATTAATCTTACAAGGTCAAAAACTCAAATACAGCTGTTGTGGTTTTTAAAACTTCATTCCACTTGTTTTCTGATCTGCTGAGAAGAATGCTTACCAATGTCAGTTTCCTGATCATTCTCCCTGAATTTAGGTGTGGCCAGACTATACTACTAGCAGCAGCATATCTACCTAATTAGAGAACAATAAAGTTGACCTTTGAAAGTTAGGCACTATTAGAAAGTGTTCTCTCTTCATCTATTTTAAGAGTTACATTTTCTCTCTATGCATACAATTGATACATAATTAAACTTTGAGATGATCTACCAAATCTTCAATAGAATGAGAGCTAAGAATAAATCAATGAACATTTGAATATATTTTCTACAATTGTATTTCATCAGCTGTATTTAATCTCAAGATATTTACTTACATACACTTGTATTCAATCTCAAGATATTTACGTGTTTATCAACACTCATTTAAAGAAACCTAAAACGAAACTGTCCGTGATAATTCCATGTATTGTACAGTCTTCCTTCCACTAGTTCACCTGTCAACATCTCTCCCACAAATTAGAGCCATCTTATGAAGGATTACTGTGAATACTGGCATCTGCACATTTCCAAAAGGTTCCTAGGTGCACAGTTCTCCTCAATGTCAGCATACTTCCATTTCTCCAATATCTTTAGCTAGATGTAATTGTTAACCAGCAGTGCGTGTTATAGATGTATTTACCCTTTACAGCATTTAACAACTTGACTCCCGCAATTGCTAATTTGCTTGTCTGTATTCTCCTCTAGATAACAAACCCTGTAGGACCAGGGGCCGTGTCGATTTCGTTGATCTTTGTGTTCTCGACTTGACATATAGTAAGAGGTCAATAAAACATATGCTAAATCAGTGAAGGTCCCAGGACTTTGGAGAGTGGTTAGGAAGACCCACAGCGGTTCCACTTACCCGTGAGATCCAGAGTTCTGTCCACAAAGACCACTGATGCCCTGCCTGTGGCAGTCTTCCTCCTGTTCTTGGCAGGGGCATAATTAGCCAGATCTGCAGCGATGATCCGACTGAGGCAGCCTACAGCAAAACACTCCTCCCGCACCCCTAAATGCTCACACAGAGAACTGAGGCCTGACACCAGGCACCTGATCTGCAGAAACAGCTCAGGGGTCAGGGAGGTGGCATCCACCTCACTCAGGCTTCCTAGCCTCCTCTTGTCAGGTCGGGCACTGTTAAGGAGATGCACATCCTGGGGGAGCAGTGGAAAAAGGGAGGCAAAGGCTGGAGTCAAGGCGAGGTGGGGAGCCACAGGGGCGAGCAGCAGCGGGACATGCAGCACCTCGGCGGTGTAGTTCATATTGCCCATCCACTCACACAGCTTCTCCTCCAGTTGTTCGAACACCGGTTGCTGCCCTTCCAGCTCGGCCGCTGCAGCCGCCGGCACGTGATTAGCGGTGAGGTGCACAGCGTGGTTCACGGCCGTGACCACCACACAGTACTGGAACTGACTGCGACAGATGATATCTCGTAGGGTCTCCACAGTCCGGCCTTTCAGCAGGCAGCTCAACACGAACACCGCCTTAGGCTGCTTGGCTCCACCGCCAACTGCGGTGGGCTCGAACTCCCGGAGGTGACACTCAGGACCTCCCACCGCCTCCAGAAGTCGTGTGGATCCGCAGCCCCAGTGCAGGCTCTCAGCGCAGGCGGCGTCCAGATAGACCAAAGCCCGTTTCACTTTGGCCAGCACCTGCTCCCAGCCTTGCTGGGTAAAGGAGAGCACGCCTGGGGCGCTCATGGTTGGGGGCTCACAGACTCCGGGCCCTCGAGTACAGAAACTTCTTTAGAACTCACAGCTTCCGGGATATTGGGCTCCAGGAGGCTTTGACAACACAGTACACGTGGTGCTGCCTCTGACTTGTCCAGTGTCCGCGCACGTTGATGACGTAGCTGGACGTGATTGGCTGGCTCGGAGAACGCGCGCAAGGATGGTGGGGGCTGGGAAGAAGTGGGCAGGGCTCCGTGGCTCCTGGGTGCTTTGAAAGGTCTTCGCCGGGCTAAACTGTTTTCTTCTAGTCTCCCACTGCGCTCACGTTACCTTTCCCTGCGTCTTGAGAAATCTCGGGAATAATAAAAGCCAACCCGAAATTTGGCATTTTCTTTGGATCCTGGACACATCTCTAAAAGCCAATTTGTTCATCTAAACTCAACAGCCGCCAATAGAAGACAAAAACAACCAGGTGATTTTGGTAGCCAATAGATTACTGTCACAAACCTTATAGAGCTCAAACCTCATAAGAAAACTACTGTTTTCTTGTTTTCACTTTCCCCATCTACCTTCCCTCATTTCATTGGCACTAAATCTGGATCTGCTTCAAAAATCCTAGAATCCAGCCCCCTTGGCACATCCATCCTTGCCATCACTGGCTTAATCCACCAGCATCACTCAACTGGACAGTAGCAATGATCCCCCATTATTTCCCGGTTTTACATCTCTTCTCTCTCCAATTCAGTTTTCTTCCTAATGAACTAAACTGGTCCTACCATTTCTGACCCAGTTGCCTATAGGATACAGCCAGATTCCTTAAAATGGCTCCAAATCCTTCATGATTTCTCAATTTCTCTCCAGCTACTCCCTGCCTAGAACATTATATACGTGCACAACTAAGTCAACAGTTTGAGCCCAAAATGCTTCACAAGTTAGGTTCAATGCAATCACTATTCGTTAAGCACTTACTAGGTATAATCACCGACCTAGGCAACAAAGGCACAATGATTAATAAAATTCCTTGATCCATAAAGAATTTTCACTTCTGCTAAGTATTTGCCATATCACGAGGTAAGTTTTAACAACATTGTTTTCCTATAAGATTGTACACTAAAGTCCTGGTATATCCAACACTAGAAAATAGCATGAATTCCATAAATGTTGATCAAATGATCAATAAGTGTTCAATTCACCATATAACAAATGATATATTCAATCAACTTTTAATGAACATATACAATATTTGGACACTATGTTAAGCATTGAGAATAGAAAGAGAAATAAGGCACAGCCTTGCCTTCAAAAGAATCTGAAATAAAAGGACCCATACATGTAAAGAAAGCAAATGCAATACAGTTACAGAAGCAATTTTTTTTAATGGATAAGAGTTACAAAGGAGGAAAAATAAATTCTGACTCACTTAAGGAAAAAATAAAGTGGTCGGAAGAAGTTTCATACAAGACATGAGTTTCGAGTTGTCTTCAAAGAAAACCAGGTGTTCACCAGGTGGACAGGATGGGGAGGAGCATTCCTGGCAGTTCAAGCAGAGATTGCAGCCTGGACAGAGGTGTAAAGGCGTGAAACCATACAACACATTCTCCGGAAATACACACAGTTTTGTCTAGCTGGAGTGCTTTGTATGAAGAGAGGTCCAAGCTGAAACAAGAGCTAAGAACTAGAAAAAAGAGATGAGATCAGAGTGAGTCTTATTTTTGATTCTAAATAGTAGCAGCCAAATGTTAGTTAGTATAAGTTAAGTATTGTTAGGAGTGGGTATAATTTCTTCACATCTGGAGTTTTAGTCAAGGAAAGGATTCTAAATGGAAAATAGTTTGAGGAGATTTAGGACAGGGAGAGTATTTAGAAAACAGTCACAGCAACAACTCTGGGTGAGAACAGATAAGGATACCAACAAAAGATACCACTAGACGTAGTGGGATACATAAAGAGATGTTAAGAAGATGGAGCCCAAAAGTCTAGTGACTGGATTGACAAAGAGAATGAGGCAGAGGGAGAATTCCAGGTTCACACCCAGTTTTCTGGATAGATGACTGCTAAGCAGCAGTCACTGAGATGTGGAAAACCAGAAAAGAAGCAGATTGCAGAATAAATGCACTGAGTTCAGTCAGGATATGTTTTTGTTTGTTTGTTTGTTTGTTTGTTTAATTGTGGCAAAATATATAAAACTTGCCATTTAATCTTTTTTAAGTGCACAATTCAGTAAAGTTAATTATTTGCACAATGTTGTAAAACCAGTCTCCAGAACTATTTTATCATGTGAAACTAAAAGTTTATGTCCACTAAACAACAATTCCCCAGTGACCCTTCCCACTGGCAACCACACTTCTACTTTCTATTTCTGTAAGGTTACCATTCTAGATATCTTATATAAATGAAACCATATAGTGTTTGTCTTTTTGTGACTGATTTATTTCACTTAGCATAGTATGATCAACGTTCATCTAATGTGTCAGAATTTTCTTCCTTTCTAAGATGGAATTATATTCCATTGTATGTACTATTGTGTATACTGCATTTTCTTTATGCTTTCATCTGCAGTGGGCATTTGGATTGCTTTCACATTTTGGCTATTGTGAATAGTGCGTCTAGGAACATGGGGATACAAATAATTCTTTGAGGTCCTGACTTCAGTTCTTTTGGATATGTACCCAGGAGTGGAGTTGCTAGATCATAGAATTCTATTTTTAATTTTTTTGAGACCTCTGTTTTCCATAGCTGCTGTACCATTTTAGATTCACAGAACACTTGTGCCCTAATTTCTCTGCATTCTCACCAACACTTGTTACTTTCTGTTGCTGTTTTGATATTAGCCATCCCAAATGAGTGAGGATTTGTTGTCTTAAAGGTACTTGTGGGACAACCAGGTGGAAACATCTAGTAAGCAGATGGATGTATGATTATGGATTGCAGGATAAAGATCTGATAATTTGAGAATCTGCAAATGGTTGCACCTGAGATTGCTTAAAGAGCATGAAGAAGAAAGACAATGAGAGTTGTGGACAGATCTCTGAACAACATTTCCTGGTCTGCAGAAGAAATGAAGTCAGTGAGTAGACTTATGGGAGAAACGAGCTTCAAAGACAACAGAGCAGGGGGACCTGGGTGGTTCAGTCAGTTAAGTGTCAAAGTTTGGTTCAGGTAATGATCTCACAGTTGTGGGTTTGAGCCCTATGTCGGGCTCTATGCTGACAGCTCAGAGCCTGGAGCCTGCTTCAGATTCTGTGTCTCCCCTCTCTCTGTTCCTTCCCCACCTGTGCTCTGTCTCTCTGTTTCTCAAAAATAAATAAACATTAAAAAAATTTAAGAGAGCAATCAACAGTGGCAAGTGTCTGAAAAGAAAAAAAAGTGAGATGGAATCTAAAAAAAAGATGGAAGGATATGAATTTGGGGTCAAAGAAAGTAGCTTGGCCCCTAGAATTCAAAGAGGTAACAGTACTGTGGTGTAATAAGATCCAGGGCATAGCCTTGAATGCAGACTATTGAAGTGGAGTAAATGGAGGTTGTTCTATAATTAGATTCTAGGAGGTTGAAAAATACGAGGCAAGCAGGATATGCAAGTCATTCTTTTTGATGCCAAGTGGGAGAGAAAAGGAAGACTGTGGATCAGACCCAAACATCATCCATGAATGAGGGGATGTGAAGACAGAGAGGCAGAGGTAGTAAATGAGGATGTTATGTTCTGGCAAGGAGGAAAATTTTCACAGTAAAATGGAACCATAGTGGTCTAGTGGTGGCCCATAAGAGACAGGGAAATGGCAATACTATCTCCAGGCTCTACAGTACACCAGGGTGAAGGGTAATGGTGGGTATCTGGTGTAATAAGAGCAGGAAAAGTACTATCTTTGGAGAGAAGTTAGATCTCAGCTACAGGGAATGAATAAAGACATCCTTCTGCTAAAACATTAAGAATACTGGACTTGTATACATAATGTAACAAAGGTAGGGACCAAGAAGTTAATGCAGAATTAGGAAACAAGCCTGAAGAAACTGGGGAAAAAACAAGCACAGAGAATGTAGAGAATGACATGATAGGAGTTAGCAAAAAGTAACTAAGAATTGAGGAGATGTGGAGGACCCCAATTAAGTTGTGCAGTGCACAACCTATATGACCACATGCAACCCAGGACTGCCAGATCATGAAGGGGCTAGTAGACCCCATGGTAGGAAGTTTGGATTTTACTATATGTGTAACAGGAAGCCATTGAAGGGTTTGTGTTACTTGAAATGCAGTATGGCAATGGAAATGGAGGGAATTAGATTTGGGATATATTTTACAGGAAGAACTAATGGGTCTTATTAACAGCTTTTCTTCAGTATGAGAGGGACTCATAGGGGAAAAAGAGGACTCAAGGGTAATTCATTGGGTTTTGGCTAGAACAATGTTGGATAATGATTATTGATGGAGGGAGTATGGGAATGGGACAGGACAGGTTTGGGAGGGCAACTCACAAGTTCTGGTTTTGGCATAAGTTTGACACGCTTATTCAATATCCAAGGGAGGCATCAGTGAAACATCAGAGTAAGCTCAAAGAAAAGTTGAGACTGCAGATGGAAAACTGGGAGTCATTGGATATCAATGACATATATCACATAGACAGTATTAAAAGTCATGGGACTAGATGAAATGACCTTGGGAGACAAGGTAGATGGAAAAGAGAAGAGAATTCAGGAGAAGTCCATTTCTTGCTCTCAGATTAGGATGGAGTCAAATGAATTCCTGATGAAATTACATGCTTAATCAGATTTACTTTATTTCAATGTGATTTGTACTCCTTTGCTCAACATAATTAGTAATTATTACTTTTCATGAAATCAAACATACCTCCTTTTGCCTCATTTCTAAGCCCTACACATGCACAATCAACATTTGGCTTAAGGGTTTACTAAGCAGTTATCTGATGAATACAGAAATTAAAAAATTTGTTCTCACCCTTAAAGAGTGTGCAGTTTACATAACAGTATAGATGTGAGTAGGAGATGACACAATTTTCCAGAAACATATGGCAATATAAAATTTAGTATTAAAATATATCAGAATGCAGAGAAAGATGGATAATTGGGGCTGAACTCCCTGAAGTATCTATAAAGGAAGTATCTAGAAAGAAACTGCACTCTACATATGTGCAGGTATTCAGGTTTCTCAAAGGGCTTTAGGCCTAAACCATAGCATACCACCATCTTGTCACGTGCATTGACATTTGAAACTTCATTTTACCTTTCTTATCCTTCCAGGAAGCAGGTGTCATATGACATTTTAATATATCAATTTACTGATGAGGAAACTGAAGAACATTGAGATTTAAGGGACATAACTAAAGTTGGCAGTGAATAACACAGTTAGGTCTAAATGCCATATTCATGCAAAACACATTTATGAGTACTAACTATCTACCAGATATTGAGCAAGGCACTTTTATTTGATCTGTACCTCTTGCCATCATTTTAGTCATTACCTATTAAGCAATCCCTTTCAGTTCTTCTCAAAGAGCAATATATTGGTGCTCTTTGTTATTTTCAGGTTTTATTTCCCAAGAACCAACAAACCATGCACACACACAGAGCCATCCACCCACCCATACACAGACACACACAATGATAAAATGGAAAAAAAATAGAATATAGAGTATTGTAGTTTGATAAGGTCCTAAGTTTATACAATACCTTCAAATTACCTATCTTTAAACTCTCCACTGGTGAGTAGGGAGATAAAGAAGCTTATCCAGGCAAAGAACTCAGTATAAAAGGAAGGAAGGAAGGAAGAGGCCTTTTAAAAGTAGTTATTAGTAGTAGTTATTAGATTTATGGGCTTCTCTGCTTGTGAAAATCTTTATTTTCAAGGCCTCGCTGAAATGCTACCTCCACTGTAAAGGTGATTCTGATGCTTCGCTTATTATTCATCAACTCTTCATTTCAGTTTAAGTAGTATCTTGAAAGACAAGCTTATTTTAGGCGGCCGAAAGGAGAAAAACAATCCTTGGCAGAAGGCAGTTGGTTCTTCCATGAAAGCACCAAAGTTCATTATAGACTCATGGAATAATAAATAGACAGGACTAAGAGTGATTGCTTTATGATGCTTGGAAGCAGATTGCAAAATCTTCATTGCATTACTGTCAGTAGAGGCCAAGATCTACTAAGTGCTAGGCACCATATCATGAATAAGTGACATGTAAGAAGATGCCCTGTTTGAGGAAGGACTTTGTCTAGTGAAGAGTCCTAAGAAAATAGATATAATTACTATAGGATGTGATAGATACATGTCATTGAAGCAGCATAGAGTCTAGAAGGGTGTAATTAACTCTGCTCTATCCACCCTCCCATAACTCTATCTCATCTCTATCTTCTTTCTTACTCCTTCCACTCCATCTCATTTTGGGTTCCTTGAATGTACCAAGTATGCTTCTGCCTCAGGGCCTTTGCACTTCCTATTCTCTCAGTCAGATAGGGCTTCACCCAGAAGTCCCCAAGAGCTTACTTCTTCTTTCATTCAGCTCTCTACTCTTACGTTATGTTATTAGAATAGCTTTCCCTGACCTCTTATTATAAAATTGCACCAAATCCCTCTTCATCACTTTGCTCTAGGACTCTCTATTCTGCTTACTCTTCTTTATAATCCTTATCACAACTTGACAAAGCTGTACATTTATGTTTATTGTCTCTTCCTTCATTAGAATGAAAGCTCCACAAAAGGAGGGCTTTGTTTTACTCACTGCTGAATCTGCATAGCCTAGAAGAGTCTCAATAAACATATTTATAGAACAAAGATATGGGAGGAAATAAAGTGGGATTCAGGAAAGATTTCACAATGTTGGCTATACCTCAACTGAGTTTAGAAGTATGCACGGGATTATTCCAAACACATAAAGGAGACTGGGAATAGCTTTTGAGTCCTCAAAGGTAAAGGGAGATTAAAACCACATGATTTGTTTAAAGAAGGGGAGATGATGTGGCATTGTTGGGATATAAACATTTCATTTGTGTTTCTATTAAAGCATATCCACCTTTTTCCCTTGTAGGGGAGTTAATTAAGACCCTTCTGACTTTCTCAATAAATGGAGAGCTTTTTAAGGGCAAGGACTATGCTATACTCATATTTTTGTTTTCCAAGTTCTTAAACAGCAGATATTCAATAACTATTAAATAATGACCAATATTTATTGACCAGACAGCAAGTAAACTCATGATTGATTTGCAATCTTTTCTGTTGGAAAGTGAGTGTCCTGTTTGAAAACTTTTGAACCAAAAGAAACCTTAGAGACCATCGAATTCAGCTTTCCCATTTTATAGATGAGAAAACTGAAGCAAAGGAAGGTTAACTACCTGAGATCATGCAACTAGTTACAGTTAAGAACTAGAACACTAATTTTGACCCATCATAGATTATCTTCTCCCTGAAAGGTGTGTTCAAAAGTAGCCTGCTAATGTGGCATTACCTACTGAAATAAAAACTGCGCATTATGACCTTGGAGAAATATTTTACAAGATCTGCAAGAAGTCATTTATAAGGCTTTTCACTGTAGTGTTTTTTTGGGGGGGGGGGTTTAAAGTGAAAAGTTGAAAGCAATCTAAATGTACATCACTAGGGAAATAAGCTGCATACATTTTGTGATAGCCATGCTTTGGAATTTGGGAAGCACTTAAATGGAAAGGATTTCCAAGACACTTAATGAAAATAAAAATTGAGTAATCCACAGAATGACATACAGTATGTACAAGATTCGTTAACCTCAGGTCCTTCCGCCAAAACAATACACGTGACGTGAACATATAGAAAATCTCAGGATTCACACCAAACAGAAAACGATGTATACTTCTACAAAGGGCGGTAGTGGATGAGGGGGAGGGGGAGTGGCTTCGACCTTATGTGTAATGTTTTAACAAAGAGAATGAATTATTCACTCTACTAGCTTGGGTTGCGCTTGCTGTTAAAATTAAATTTTCAATAAAGTAGGTATTGTTTTCTTCTCTAATGAGAAACAGGAGTGACAAGGTAAGAATTCTGTGTCAAGGGTGATAAAACATGTGAAGAGCAAAACAAGGCCTTTCATAGGATTAAAAAACAGACAAATAAGTTGGGAAAGGGAACAAAAGTACACTAGCAGGCAAAGGCGATACAGGTTATCGGAGGAAACGTTAGGGGAGGGGACCCGCCTGACGCCTGACGACAGAAGAGAAAGCCACGCTGAAAAGGCTAGACCGGATTCCACGGGGGCGGGGCTAACCACGGGCGCATGCGCAACCAGGCCCAGGTGGCCGGCGCCGCGGAAGCGAAGCCTCCTAAAGACGCCGCGCGCTCGGGTACTGCTGCGCCTGCGCAGGCGGATCGCCGCCGGAGTCGTCTTGTTTGCAGGCTGAACCCCGCGGCCGCCTTTCCTGGATTTGAGTCTCGCGCTTCCTTCGTTCGCTCGCCGGCGGGTTCGCGCCCCTCTCGCGGCTCCGGGCAGCGAGGCTGGGAAGGGGTTGGAGGGAGCTGTTGATCGCCGCCTTTAAGTTGTGCTCGGGGCGGCCATGTCGGCCGGCGAGGTCGAGCGCCTAGTGTCGGAACTGAGCGGCGGGACCGGAGGGGATGAGGAGGAAGAGTGGCTCTATGGCGGTACGGAACTTCCTGTCCCTTCTCTCACTCCCGGGTTCTCTCAGGCCTCCCCTCCCGGCCAGTCAGCGGCCGGCGTCCTGGGCCCCTTTCGCTGTCCCTGGGGCCTCTAGTGCGGAGCCTCCTCCGGCCCGAGTTAGGCCGAGCGCGGCGTGCGCGTTCCCGCCTCCCCGCCCCCAGCCTCCTCCCGCCCGGCCCACGCCCCCATCACGCAGCACCCCCCGCGGCCGCCGGG
>NC_043700.1:153577993-153581330 GCF_006229205.1 Suricata suricatta | reverse complement strand
CCCCCCGCGGCCGCCGGGCCGGCCCCCGGCCCCGAGCCGCATCCCCGGCCCTCCGTCCTCCCCGCCGGGGATTCCCGGCCACCTCGCCTCCGCGCTCCTTCCCCTGCTGTCCTATCTCGATTCTGAGCTCTGTTGCTGTGTCTGTTCTTGCCCCTTGGCTGTAGGATGCCCTCCCTGTCCCTTTCAGAACAGTCTTTCTGTAATAATAGCCAAATAAAGTTGATGCTATAAAACTAACGTCTTGTTTCTTGATGGTCAGTTTGTATGGAATGCACCTGCAAGGGTACCTCCTTGTCTGAAAGGCGTGCTTTAAAAATAATTATTTAAAAGAGAGAGAAAGAGATGGAATACATTATGGCCCATAAAGAAAACCCCGAATGTCTCCTATATTAAGGTGAAGTTTTTCTTTTTTAAGAGACTGCACTTTAACCCACCTCATTTTAAGTGTCTCATGTCCCTCAGACATACAGTTTTCAGTTATCTCGTATGTATCTTTTCCCCCGAGAATTAGTTCAGTGCACTCTGTACTTCCCCCTTGCAAGGGACTTGACATCTAGCTTGTAACTTTTCATTATGTCACAGTCTCTTGTCTGTTAATGATAACTAGATTTGAAAGTTAATTATTTGTTCCTTGCCGAAAATGTGTATTCTTTAGTGTAAAAGTGCATGTTTGAGCACCATGCAGCTCCTTGATGCTGTGACTTTGACAAACCTGGAAAATTATCTTTGGTGGCAAGGTTCAGCATTAGTAATATTCTTTGAAATGTAAATGTGTAGGGTTTCCTTAACAGAGATCTAGAAATTTTTAATGCCTCTTAAATTAAGCTTACTTTTATAAAAGTAAAGTCATTATTCATAAAAGACATTGTTAAGTCATTATAAGGTGATCTAACTTTGGATGTGCTTATAGGCCCATGGGACGTGCATGTGCACAGTGATTTGGCAAAGGACCTAGGTTAGTGCTTGTGATGATCACTTCAGATTTTCATAATACTGGTTTCTTTAAGCGTGATTTGTTTGTTAAGTTTATTTATTTATTTATGTATTTTTTTTGGTAGATGAAAATGAAGTTGAAAGGCCAGAAGAAGAAAATGCCAGGTTAGTGGAATTTGTTGTTGATACTTATGCGGATTGTGTGATAACTGGTTCTGTCAAGAAATTGTCAAATTTATTTCATAATCGTTGGCTTAATTACAACATACTGACTAAAAGTTCAAAGTCATTGAATCCTTTAGAGTTTATTTCTATTTCGAGACCTAATCAGGTCTATTTATTTGCTAGTAGCTTAGGGGACAGTATTTGAGGTAAGGGTTTGAATACTCTTCACAGTTAAGTAATTTTGTACTCTTAAGTGAGCTCAGTAGTGGAATATATGATTATAACCATTAGACTAATAAGAAAAAGTTTTAAGAACTGTTTTTGATGAAAAAGGATCCTTTAAGTTACTATTTTATAATTTATTAATACCTTTGATGGTGTAGTGCACTTTGGTTATAAGTTCAACATTTAAAAATATTTAAATTCATATGTTTAACAAATTTGTTAAAAGATTGATTTAGACTTTGTTAGACTACTAGAAATATATGACTGTCATTTATAGAACAGGTAAAGGCAGCTTGAAACTTCTCAAAATTTCCAAGGAACTCACACATGGGAGTGCATGGATATGCTCAAATCTAGCATCAGTGCCTTGATGTCCCATAATGAGAAGGAGTGGTTTAAAAAAAGAACTTGTAAAGAATATTTGGGTTTAAAAAGTAGAGAAAATACCATTGGACACCCACTAGGATGGCTATACTCAAAAAGAAAGTAACAGGTGTTCGCGAGGATATGCAGAAATTGGAACTCTCATACACTGATTGTGGACCTGTAAAACGGTTCAGCTACTTTGGAAGATAAGCGCATTTACTATATGATCCAGGAATTGCAGTTCTATATATACACCTTAGAAAAATGATACATATCCACGCAAAAACATTTACACGAAGGTTCATAACAGCATTGTTTTTAATAGCCAAAAATGGAAATAAGTGTCCATCAAATGATGACTGGATGGATAAAATATGGTAAATCCATACAGTGGAATACTATATACCAGTAATAAATGAAGTACTGATACTGGTAACAACATGGATGAATCTTGAGAACGTTACATTAATTTAGAGAAGCCAGTCCCCAAGGACTACATATTGTATGATTTATTTATATTAAAAAAAAAATTTTTTTTTAAACATTTGTTTATTTTTGAGAGACAGAGTAAGAAAGAACATGAGTTAGGAAGAGGCAGAGAGAAGAGGGGACACAGAATCCAAAGCAGGTTCTAGGCTCTGAGTGGTCAGCAGGAGCCTGATGTGGGGCTCGAACTCACGGACTGTGAGATCATGACCTGAGCCAAAGTCTGATGCCCAACCAACTGAACTACCCAGGCGCCCTGATTCTGTTTATGTTAAGTGTATAGAATAGGTAACTCCATAGAGCGGTTGCCAGGACTGAGGTCGGGAAAATGGGGAATGATTATTAATATAAACAAGGTTTCTTTTTGGGGTGATGAAAATGTCCTGGAATTAGGTAGCTGTAATGGTTGCACTATTTTGTAACCATGAAAAGTCATTCAGTTGATTGCTTCAAGTGGATGGTTTGTGTGGCATATGAATTGTTTCAAGCTGGCAGGGGTATACATTGGAGATACTGTGTGTTCGGTTCCGCACCACTCCAATAAAGTGAGTCAAATGAATTTTTTGGTTTCCTGGTACATATAAATAAGTTATGTTTACACTGTTGTCTGTCTCTTTTTTTCATAATTTCAACTTTTTAAAAATATTTATTTTTGAGAGAGAGAGAAAGAGGCAGAGATAGAGGGGAACAGAAGATACAAAGCGGGCTGCTCTGACAGCAGTGAGCTAGATGTAGGGCTCAGACTCACAAACTGCAGGTTCATGACCTGAGCTGAAGTTGGATACTCCACTGACTGAGCCGCCCAGGGCGCCACTATACTGTAGTCTCTTAAGGGTGTGATGGTACTATGGCTAAAACACAATATATGTAACTTAGTTGAAAATGACTTTTATGCTGAAAAAAAATGCAAACCATCATCTGAGCTTCCAAGAGGTCATAATTTATTTTGCTGGGTGGAGGGTCTTTGAGGTTGAACTCTGCTGACTGATCAGGGTGGTAGTGGCTGAAGGTGGTGGTGGCTGTGGCAGTTTCTAATGATAAGACAGCAGTGACGTTTGCCACATCCATGGACTCTTCCCTTCACCAACGGTTTCTCTGTCGCACGTGATGCCGTTGGATAGCATCTTCCCCACAGCAGAACTTCTTTCCAAATTGGAGTCAG
>NC_043700.1:153537288-153577893 GCF_006229205.1 Suricata suricatta | reverse complement strand
CATGAACCAGCCTCTGCTAGCTCCAGACTTTTTTCCTGCAGCTTCCTCACCTCTGTCAGTCTTCATAGAATTGCAGAGAGTTACAAGGGCCTTGCCCTGGATTAGCCTTTGACTTAAGGGAATGTTGTGGCTGGTTTGGTCTTCAGTCCAGACCCCTCAAACTTTCTCCATACTGGAAGTAAGGCTATTTTGCTTTCTTTTTTTTTTTCTTTTTTTTTTTTAGATTTTGATTTATTTATTTATTTTATTTTGCTTTCTTATCAGTTGTGTGTTTCCCTAGAGTTTAGCTCTTTTAATCTTCTTCAAGAACTTTTGTGTTCACACCTTTGCCAGCCAGTGGCCGAGGCCTAGCTTTTAGTCTTTGACATGCCTTCCTCACTAAGCTTAATCATTTCTAGCTTTTGAATTAAAGTGAGAGACATGTGGACTCTTTCACTTGAACACTTAGAGGCCATTAGAGGATTGTAAAGTGACCTACTACAACCATGTTGTGTGTGGTTCAGGGAGTAGGGAGTCTGAGGGGCAGGAGGAAAGAGGTGATGGTTGGTCAGTAGAATGGTCAGAATACACAAAATATTTATTAAGTTCATCATCATAAATGGTTATGATTTATAGCTCCCCCAAACAGTTAAAATAGTAACATCAAGGAGGACTGATCACAGACCACCATAACAAATACAATAGTGAAAACGTGTGCAATATTGTAAGACTTACCAAACGTGACAGAGACACAAGGTAAGCAAATGCTATTGGAAACATGGTGCTGCTAGGTGACAGTGTTGCCACAGACCTTCAATTTGTAAAAAACTTACCTGAGAAGTGCAGTAAAGTGAGGTGCAGTGGAGCCAAGCATGATAAAATGAGCTGCGTGTGTATTTTTTAAAAAGGTAAGGGAAGAAGACCTAGAAATAGACTAACTTAAGGGATGCTGAAATTGTATTTCCTCAGTTAAAAATATCCCCTATATTGGAGGTCTGTTTTGTTTCACTCATTGCTATATCACATGAAATTTTATCATTCAGTTTTGAAATTTGTGTCCAACCCAGTTCCTAACCCTAATCTCAGTTACTCACAAAGTTGTGATTTGTGTAGCTTATACTTATGCAAGTAATTGAAAATTTCTTCATACTGTTTTTTAATTGGTGAATCAATGGATAATGTTACAGATTCACAATTAAATACAAATTTTATGAACTAACCTTTATTCTATTAATTTTGTTATTAGTTCTCGGTTCCAATTCTTGAAACTTATTTTCTGATTGAATGCTATTTGATTTTAATTTTTTTATACTCAGCATAACTTTTTTTAGTGTCTAATTTTGAGAGAGAGAGAGAGACGCAGACTGTTGCAAGTGGAGGAGGGGCACAGAGGGGGAGACAATCAAAAGCAGGGTCTGTGCCTATAGCACATATCCTGACATGGGGCTTGAACCCATGAACTGTGGGATCATAACCTGAGCTGAAGTTGGATGCTTAACCAACCAAGCCACTCAGACGCCCCTATACTCAGAATGATTAAATGTATTAGAGGGAAGCCTCTACCTTCTTTGAGCATTACTGTTGAAATGTCTTTATATTTCTTAAAAACTTATTTGGAGAGCTATTAAGTTTATTTCATTCTGTGGAAAAGTTCTCTCCCTAAAGCTTAATTTTTCTAGGGAGAGCTTGTAATTTTATGTTTCTAGCATTGTAATGTAGATAGGCAATGAAGACTTTTATAAGTATTTGGTAAGGCATGTTCACCAAATCTTGGTCCCTGACTGAGCAAAGTCCTTGCTATTAGAGTTCTCCCCAGCAGCTTTGTGACTGGTTCATTGTTAAAACTTCTTAACCATTGTATTATGCTGTGTCCGATTTTGTTATGTTTTTTAATCCAAGGTCTGGCTAAATACACTGTTTCGTGGCATAAAAAGCAAGCTAAACTGGTTTCTGGCTACCTAGAAACTTACTTAAGTAGGAGGTCAATGTACTAAAGAGTTATAGTTCGATATTTGTTTTCTTGGGTCAAGCAGTAAACCAATGAAAACATTGAAGTTTCCAGATATTATCTTTATTTTATTTTATATGAGGGTTGTACTGGAAAATATTACTGTAGAGATTGCGTTGACTTATATAAAACTGCTTGACAGAAAGCGAGGTTTAAAAGAGAGAAACAGAAGTCTAATGAAAAGAGGTTTGAGCTATATCGACATTTGGATATTTTTCTCAGAAATCCTACTAAATGTGAGTTAGATGGTTTGTATTTCAGTTCCTTTATTTGTAAAATGAGGTTAATGGTTAATTCTCACTATCGGAATCCTAATTATTAAAATATAAGAAACCAGTTACAGGGGCGCCTGGGTGGCTCAGATTTTTAAGGACCTGACTCTTGATTTTGGCTTAGGTCATGATCTCAAGGTTTATGAGATCCAGCTTGGGATCTCTCTTCTCTCTCTGTCCCTCTCCCTTCTCTTGAGTATATGTGTTCTCTTTCTCTCAAATTAAGTCATTAAAAAAAAGGAAACTATAAGTTTTACTTGATGGTTTATGACCAGATGCTTGTGTCTCATAAAAGAAAAGAGGGGTTTATTTTTTTAATATCAGTTTTGCTTTAATAAGGCAAATATAGGTATTAACTGGGCTTTAAGTAAAGTTATTAGTTTGGGGGGCACTAGGGGGGGCTCACTTGGTTAAGTATCTGACTTCAGCTCAGGTCATGATCTCACGGTTTGTGGAACTGAGCTTCGTGTCAGGCTCTGTGCTGACCGCTGAGAGCCTGGAACCTGCTTCAGATTCTTTGTCTCTTTCTCTCTCTGCCCCTCCCTGCTCATTCTCTGTCTCAAAAAAAAATATATTAACAAAGTTTTTTTTTTTATAATGTATCAGAATTGGGTCTGGAGCTCCTTACTGGCATCAAATTGAAAGTCGTAGATATAGATAAACTTTTCTTTACTCTTAAAGTGTATTTTTCATGCAACAAAAACATTGTTATCCAGTAAGATAAGTGAAACAAAACTAGGAGGAAGCATGTATTTTAACTGAATCCTGAGTTAATGTGATCATATTACAGTTTTTGAGTTCCTTGGACGTAGGGAACAGAGGAAAACTGTGTGTTCCATTGCCTTTGGCAATTATAGTAGTACCTGGCACATAGTGGATGTTCAATAAAGAGTTAGGATAAGTAAAATTAAGTGTGGTGCAGATTTTTAAAATATTAGACAACTTAAATTTATTCCCCACTGTCAAATTGCAAATTTCACGTTAATAAAAAATTGTGGAGGCAGTTCATTCTGCTTTTAATGTGGAGTTTGGATTTTATGCAAGACAGTAGGAATGGTGGAATAACACAGGCAGTTTTTGCCATCCTGTCTCGTATCCAGTGGAGACAGTAATTTTAGGAAGTTATCAGACATAGCTTAAAAATACTAATATATTCTGTCCGTACCTCTGAAAAGTAATACCAGACTGTGTGCTTATCTTTATTGTTTGTAGTGCTAATCCTCCATCTGGAATTGAAGAGGAAACTGCTGAAAACGGCGTACCTAAACCGGTAACACAAGGCTTTGAAGTCCTGTTACTTCCCTACATGAAATCTTTATCAGTAGTTTCCTGTTCACTTAGAAAGCCAGAAAGTTAAGATGACTCTCAGTGTATCCAGCATGATCGGGCCCCCATGTTGCCATCAAAAGCACAGCGATGAGAATAGTGGGAAGAGACTTGAGATGGAGTGGAGCATGTGCCAAGACGTGAAGTTTAATACTTTGAAGGACCTGAATGATTGTAGCTCAGCTAGAGATTATAATGAGCCTCATTTTGAAGGAAGACATTAAGTCCTGCAGCACAAGTTTGATTTTCATAATTTTTAGCAAAAAATTTCTTTATATAAGTGATAGTCTCTGACCTCACTCATGCCTGTTAAAAGTGATGCTTTTTGGGGTGAACATATATATATATTCTTGGTCTTATGAATATTTTAACATTCTGGTCCTGTAAAAAAAAAAAAAAAGAAAGAGAAGAAAGATCCTTACTCTGCAAACTTGAATTGTATACAAAAAAATTATTTTGCCTTAGGTGATCTACTCTTTTATTTACTGTTATGTGCCTGACCACAAAATAATAGCCTTTTGGAGTCAAAATAAAACCGTTACAGATGGTCCTACTTTTTACTCTTAGAAACAGTTATTTCCTCAGTCATTTGCACCCAGGGCCTCTTCTGTCTATAAATGAATGACAAGAATTAAGTGAGCTGCTCCATAACAATTTGGTGCTTTTTAGCCATGACACTGTGACTCTTACAGTTAATTCTCCTCTTCATATTCTTGCCAAAAATTGCTCAAATACTCAATTTTTAAATAATTTATGTTCTAGATATTTTGGTACAATGCCTTAGATTTGTTTTGCAGAGAAGCAGCTATAAACAGTAGGAAAAATATATGAGTTGTTATTTACAAAAAGATGCTGAGAAAAAAATTTTGTTTCACATTCTTATTCTGTTTTATCATGTAAAACAAAGTTATAAATGAGGTAGCAGTGCTATGAGATTGTAACTTTTTTCCCTAAAACTACTTAAAAAAACACAAAATGATTACTTTTTCACTTATTCATATTAGGTGTTGAGATGGATTACTGAATGTATTTTATAATTTTTTATGTTGGTATAGAAAGTGACTGAGACTGAAGATGACAGTGATAGTGACAGTGATGACGATGAGGATGATGTCCATGTCACTATAGGAGACATTAAAACGGGAGCGCCACAGTATGGGTAAGTTAGTTTTAAGTAACGATTATGTGCCTGAATCCACGGTTGTGTGCTTCTGTCGAACCAGTGGTGGTTGATTCATTGTTTTTTATGTTTTTTCATCTTACCATGTATGAAAGGACTCTTGTGAAAATTTCACCATGAGTTTCTAAAAGAGCAGATCTTAAAATTTCTTCTCACAAGAAAAAATTATATAACTGTGGTGATGGATGATGTTAACTAATAATTTTCAGCATATAATATCAAATTGTTGTACATGTAAAATTAATACAATGTTGTGTCAGTTTTATCATGATAATAAGAGATTTCACCATGAAAATCTTTCTTAAAGATAAAGTTAATGTATTAGGTAAATTACATGCAAGTTACATGGAAGCAGCTGGTTCTGATTTCTGAAATTAAAGTTTTTACAAATGAATGGAGTACTACACCCTCTTTAGTTAGAATTAAAAAACCTTATATTACAGTTTTCATCTACATTGTTCTTCCATTGTATTATCCAAAATTGTGTTTGGGTTTTTCATTTATTGTCCAATAAAAGCGATATCAAAAGTATTTCTTTTTGCTCTTCGTAATGTATTTTTGAAGTTGTTCATTGTCCTGTAGGCTTTTTAAGCCAATATGTTGCCTTAAGTTTTATGTGTATAAAACTAAATCAAGTGAATCAACTGTCATTAGCTTACTGAGCATATAAAGAATCTTCCAGAAAAGTTGGAAGGGAATATATTAAAGTACAGAATGTGATTTTTTTATGGTGGTAGAATAAGAGTCCATATTTTTTCTGTGTTTTTTCAGATTGGATGTATAATGTGGTACTGGTGCATTGGGAATGTAAAACTTCCATTAATTGCACTATAGTTCAGTAAGCAGCCTTATCTGGAATCAGGCAATATATACAAAAGTACTTTTGAGCATTTTATTTCTACAGTAGAGCCATTTTGTTCAAAAGTTATTTTAGGAGCTTAAAGGTTCCTCAGTTATTGTTGTGGTCGGTTTCACATTATGATAAGGAATTGTGTGATTTCAGAACTCCAGGGAGCAGGGTTGAGAAGAGCCGTGGTCATGTTAGGGGTGGACCACTCTCGGTGTTCTCGCCCCACTTAAAGAGTTATTGTTGGGCTTCTGTGTGATGCCAGCAGGCCTTTGCCATCCGCATTATGCAAAGGAACGCTATATTGTGTATTTAGTAAATACTGTTATATAAAATTATTTGTATTTGTGACTATAGATCAATTATTAAAGCAAATGTCAGTTTTTTTATTAATATGACCAAATTTTTGCTAGGGATTGGATTCAAATATTTAATGTATAGACTCCCATGGTACTTTTTCTGAACATTATTTCTTATAACAATTTCCAGTTTCATGAAACGTGGTTATTTTACCCATCATCTAGATTATACAATTTACATTTTGCTAGATCCGCTTTACCATTTATATGTGTAAATGTGTGTGTCTCCGTCTGTCATACTTGTACCCATTCTTCAGTTGATCTACTTTTTTGTTTTTTATGCATTTCAAAGTAACTTTTATAGATCTTTCTGAAGGGCATGGAACTTACTTAACCTTAATATTTCAAGATCTGTCCCTTGAAAACTGAAAGATCCTATAAGAAAAATAAATTTGGTGAATAGTTTGTGCACAGAATTTTCAGAAGCAAGTTTAAAGAGCAAATTGTATTGTGGGAACAATACTAAATGGATTTATTGTAAGCTGTTAGAAAGTACAAAATAGCATTTTTTTAGGTAACATACTTTTGTTACAAAGTTTATTTTCTTTCTAAGCTATGAAGGAAAGTAAATTTAAAAAATTTTTAAGTGTTTACTTATTTTTGGGAAGGAGAGACACAGTGCAAGCAGGAGAGGGGCAGGATAGAGACACAGTGCGAAGCCACAGGCTCTGAGCTGTCAGCAGAGAGCCTGATGATGGGCTCGAACTCACGGTGAGATCATGACCTGAGCCAAAGTCAGGCACTTAACTGACTGAGCTACCCAGATGCCCTAGAAAGCAAATTTTAGAGTAGGAATAATTTAGTTGTGTAGAGAAGTGGTTTCTTACCTTTGAGATTCATCTATACATTTAATAAGTACTCTTTAAAAGGTTTGTCTGGCACTGCGTTAGTTGATAATGAGAATATGAAAAATAATAAAATAGTCCTTTCTAGAAATAGTGAGGAAGACAGACATGTGAGCAAATACTTGCAGTGCAGTTTAAGTGCTAGAATAGAAACGTACAAGGTGATTTGAAAGCTTTGAGAAGAGAGTTGCTAAGAAGCCTACATACATGTTGAAGAAGAAATCCTAGAGGAAGTAATATTTGAACTTGTTTGAATAGTTCTTGGAAGAGGACATGATTTATCAGGGGCACTGCTGAGCTGTAGGGAAGCCCAGCTTAGAAGAACATGGCTGGAACATACAGTAGATGGGACAAGATAGTTGAAGCCACTTGAGGGAGTTACGACCTTTAAAGGTTGATAGACAGGTCAGGTTATGTGGAAAGATAACTAACAGCAGTAGTTGAGATGGACTAAATAGAAATTAGTTAAGATATTTGAACTGTCCACATGAGATGATAATGCAGACTAAGCCAGTGGCAGTAGTATAGTGATGGGTGGAAAAAGAGGTATTTGAGTGCATAATAAATAGAAATAACGTTGTGGATGCAGAGTGAGCGAAAAGACTCGATGACTTAGCGGTTTTAGAGCTGTTGAGTACCTAACTGTGTATTAGCATGTAGGGGTTATGTAGGAGAAGTGGGTTAAAATACATTTTTTGAAGCATTTTTTTTTTGAAGTTTCTTTAGATATCCAAATATGTAGAATCTAGCACCTAGAGAAGCCTGAGACCTCACTGGGGTCTAGTGGAAGGTATCATATTGGCTTAAGTACAATTTTCCAAACGGCTAAGTTGCTCTACACACAGGGAATACAAAGCCTTACTAGTTTTAAAAAGAAAAGTGATGTTTTAAAGGCAAAACCTGGAAGGGAAAGTAGCTGGGTAGGAGCAAAGAAGTTCACTTATTGAACTTCCAGCTAAGCCTTTTACAAATACTGTTTTGTTTTATGCTTTAGCAATTCTCTAAGAAGACCATTTAGAGATATTACTCGATTTTTGTACATTTAACTTGTATCTTATATAGATAACCCTTTAAAAGTGCTTTTGCTGTGCTGAATTTAGATTGTTGAAGTGTAAGTGGCACTGGACAGGAGGCGTATTTGTTCAGTTCCTCATTCTTGTTCTTTAGCCTAGAGCTATCTCTGATGTATTGTCGGTGGTTAAGCATTTACTGTGAATTAACATCAGTGAGATGATTTAAGTGTTTCAAGATTGTAATGGTAGCACCTGACCCGAACAGTTTAATTTGGGCTGTTTCATACGTTTTGCATTTATAGCAGTGGAGCTTCATACAGTTATTTTAATATTTTATTATACTTTTTTATTATTTTATTTTTAAGCAGAAAACAAAAATCACAGTGCCAGTGTAAATAAATAATCTAAGTCCCATAAATTTAGTACATTGGAGGAAAAAAGTGGAAATTGTTAGGCAGATCAGAAATAGTGAATCTATATAAGTCCAGTTGCCTAAACTTGTGAGGGTAAAGAAACAACATGAATATTGTGTGAGAAATATCTCATTGAAAATACTGTCTATTACTTTTGGTCCTACTAATTAAGTCTCTTTCATTAGTATATCTGATTTTCCTCCTTACACGCAGGGATGTGTTATGTGGAAAATTAGGGAACTGTCTGTAAACTCATATTACAGAAAATTTATACAAAGTCCATGAGGTCTTAAGTTACTTAGCGAGGGTTACACAACTAATAATTGACAAAACTTATATTTGAACTTGGTCTGACTGCAGATTTTGTATTTTTTTCCCTCTATCATGTGTATATTACACTTAAAAAGTATAGCTCAATAATTTTTTCAAATGTATACATTAAGGAAAGCACTACCCAGGTCAAGATATGGAACATTATTAGCATTCTAGAAATTTGCCTGTGTTTCCCCAGTCCTTAACCACTTAACTGCCACAAAACACTGTTCTGCCTTCACTCTAAATTTATTTTCAAGTTTAATATAAATGAATTCATTTTACTCCATGGGTATTTGGAAAAGGATTGATTTATCAACAATATCAAATGCAGGAAGGACTACAAGGAGGTCACTGGACTCAGGAACAAAGTGAAGAAATTTCATTCTTGCATGATTGCTGCCTGTTGTAGGTGAAGAAGTGCGGACAAGGTGTATAAAGATGTTTTTCCTCTTAGCCATATCTCTTGTGAAGATACTTAGTGGCGGACAGGTTTTCAGATGGAAAATAAGTGTTTTAAAAAATACTGTTTTCTTTTATTGACTTTAAAATTAGAACATTTTCTAAAATGTGTGAGTCTTTGTCTAGTTACTATATGGGTGTATAATGTATTTGTACATGTTGAATATATTGCTGGTTTAAGTTTCTCAGGATAATTTTTATTTTGTTTTTAGGAGTTATGGTACAGCACCTGTAAATCTTAACATCAAAACAGGGGGAAGAGTTTATGGAACTACAGGTAAAACTTGTATTTGCAGCTGTATCAATAGGAAAATAAGGGGAATATATGAATAGGTCATAAATAGGTTGAGATGTTACATACAACTCAGTTAAAAAGAGCAGTTTTTTACCATACATCACAGAGATGGACAAACTTTTTTGTAAAGGGCTACATAATAAATAGTTTGACTGTGTGGGTCACAGGGTTCCTGTCACATGGTTGGTTTACTTGTTTTACAGCCCTTTAAAAAAAGTAAAGACTTTTATTAGCTCACAGGCAGTACAAAAAAAGTGATTTAAAACACGGAAGTTAGCAACTTCCTGTTGGTACAGAAATTCCTTATAAGTAACAAGTCCCTAATCTCTCAATCCAGTGTATTTTGTAGCTACTCCATGAAGTTTGGTCTCACTTTTTACTTATGGTAAATATTCCTCTAAATGCTGTGTTCGGAACCTTTGCCATATTTAGCGGTATCGGTAGTAAAAAGGTCATTGATAATCTGGTTACCTGTGGTGTCTCTGTTTTGTGCTGATAGCAGTTCCTTCACCTTTTGTAATTTTATAAAATAGGAACAAAAGTCAAGGGGGTAGACCTTGATGCACCCGGAAGCATTAATGGAGTTCCACTTCTGGAGGTAGATTTGGATTCTTTTGAAGATAAACCATGGCGTAAACCCGGTAAGATTAATGTGGACTCTGTTTCAAAAGATTTTTAGTATAAACAGTCTCATTAGAGAAGTATTTTTAATGTCATTTTTATTGTCTTAAGTACAAGAGTAAAATGACCTATATTACTAAGTCTTGTTATTTGCATATTATTTTATCATAACACCATTTCTAAGGGAAATATTTTGTACCCCGTGATCATTTGTTTTGTTTGTTAAATTCCACATATGAGTGACATCATACAATATTTGTCTTTGACTGACTTATTTTGCTTAGCAGAATACTCTCTGGCTTAAAGGAGATACTTGTGATCAAAAACTTTTATAGTCCTGTTGCTATATGTTGGTAATTGGGAGAACTGGGAAAATTGGAAGGGGTGATAAAACTGATGGAACACTAAATTTATGTTTTTGTAGTTTATTATATTTTTAGCATATTTTGTATGCTGCATAACAATAGAATTGGAATATTTATACACCAACTCTGTGTTTTATCTTTAGGTGCTGATCTTTCTGATTATTTTAATTATGGGTTTAATGAAGACACCTGGAAAGCTTACTGTGAAAAACAAAAGAGGATACGAATGGGGCTTGAAGTTATACCAGTCACCTCTGCTACAAATAAAATTACGGTAATTAGTGTATAGTCCGGAACTCCCCAGCCTTTTCTGCAGTCCCAAATAAACTCCCCCCCGAGAAATCACTTTTTCCCATAAAGGTGGTTAAATGCTGTAAGATAGTTTAAAGTTTTCATTCTTTTTTATCATGTTTGTTTTTTTCCCCTTCCTTTCCTTTCAGAGTTTCATATTAATGATTATCCGATGTTCTTAGTTTCAAGTCACGGACTAGCTACAGCTAGTTTGTCTTTATATGGCCTATCAATTAAAAAGTATGTGGTATCTTAATGGGGAATATGTTATTTAACTTAGGCCGAAGACTGTACTATGGAAGTTACACCAGGTGCAGAGATCCAAGATGGCAGATTCAATCTTTTTAAGGTGAATTTTAGTAAATTATCCTTGGTTGCTCTCATTTTTTGTTCTTGAGTCTGCTCCCATACCACTACTCAGGGGATGAGGTTAAAGTGGAAATAGCTACCTTTTTTCCAAATCTCCAGCTTCCTGGTGACTTACAAATTTGCTGATTGTTGTTTTATCTCCACTTTTGCCAGCATGTGAATTTATAGCCTATTATACTAACAAATGCCAAGTAAAACTATTCTTGCTGTATGTTGTGATTTTATTTTGAATTATAGTATATGTTTGTTTGTAGGACATAAAAGTTCACACCAAAAGGCTAAGCTCCCATTTTAGATCTTGCTTTATCAGAATTGGAGAATTATTTTTCCTAATTTTCTTTCAAAAAAATCATAAGGAAGATGGTATAGTGCTTATTATCTGTATGACATTAAAATCCTTGGTGTAATGTGTCTTGTAGTTTGAGATGTCTCAAGAAGCTTGGCCATTTTTGAGAGTCTCTAAGAAAGATCAACAGAATAGGATAAAGCCATGTTATTTAATATTAATAACGTTAAAGGATTAGGTTTAGGTAGGGACTTGCAGGTTGTTATTACTACTTGGGTATCAAGTCTGAATTCTGGCTTCTCCATTGCATATGATCATAGACCCAATCCAAAGAATAATACCGTATTTTCATACTTCTGCAATACTCAGCAACCTACAAACTTTTCTCTAAAATACCTGATTGTGTACTCTTTTTCCTTTACCTTAATTCTCAGTTCTTGATTCTTGTATTGAACGACCCTGGAATGAAGACTGGGAGTGGCTTTTAGATTGGGTTATATGCTCAGGGAACTTTGTGGGCAGGAACTTTCCTGTGATCCTTTTGGGACTGCAGCCCTGGCACCAAAATACTGCCTTATGCAATACATGTGCTATATCCGCAGATGTAGCCGCTCTGCTGGACACAGTTCTGTGTAGAGAATTTAATTTTAATTTACATCCTACTTTGGGTAAGTATTTGGTTCTTGTTCTGCTGTAAATCTTTTGAAAGTGTGTGATGTCTATTCTATTTGAAATGGCCATCTGGTTCTTTTTGGTGCTTTATTCTTTAGGGATTGAATATATTGTATTTGATTCCAATGAATAAGTAGTAAAGTTAGTTGTCTTGATGATGAAATAGTTCGTTTGCAGTGGTGCTTTTTATTTCTTCTAACAAATGAAAACAAGGTGCTTTGTAAAACTGCCGAGTTCTGTATACTTCGTCTTTTTGTAGTAGACTTCTAGTTTTTTTTTTTTTTAATGTTTTTTATTTTTGAGAGACAGAGAGAGACAGTGCGCGCAGGGGAGGGTCAGAGAGAGCGGGAGACACAGAATCCAAAGCAGGCTCCAGGCTCTGAGCTGTCAGCACAGAGCATGACGCGGGGCTCAAACCCACGAACCGTGTGATCATGACCTGAGCTGAAGCCGGATGCTTAACCGAGTGAGCCACCCAGTCGCCCCTGTAGTAGACTTCTAAACCTGAGGAATAAAAAGAAACTCCCAGGGGCTTGTGTCTGTCTGCCTGTCTGTCTCTCTTTTTTGAGAAAGAGAGTGGGAGAGAGAATGAGAATCTTAAGCAGGCTTCATGCCTAGGGCAGAGCCTGACCCTGGGCTCAATCTTACCACCATGAGATCATGACCTGAGCCAAAATCAAGAGTTGGATGCTTAACTTACTGAGCTACCCAGGCGCCCCAAGGTCTCTCTGGTTTGTGTGTGTGTGTGTGTGTGTGTGCGCGCGCGCGCGTGTGTGTGCGTGTGTGTGTGTGTGTCTGCGTGCGCACGTGCACGCACGCGTGCTTTGGAGTATATGTGCTGCTGAAGTGAGCAGTAGGGGCTGGTCTCTTATTGAAAGTGTTGCCATGAATGAGTTTTTTATATACATACTGTCCATCAAAATTGTTTTGAAGTTTCTTTCGGTTATATGAGAGGGAAGTCATGGTTTCATTCTCATTTATTTGGTTCTAAAGGAATAAGCATTTGAATTTAACAGGTATAGTCTAATGATTTTCTTAGCCTTGATAATGTGCATTAAATATTAATCTGTTAGAAATACTGATTTGGGAACAGGGTGTATATTTAAATTTTTTTAATTGAGACAAAGAGAAACAGAGCATGAGTCGGGGAGGGGCAGGGGGAGTGGGAGACACAGAATCTGAAGCAGGCTTCAGGCTCTGAACTGTCTACACAGAGCCTGATTCGGGGCTCGAACCCATGAACTGTGAGATTATGATCTGAGCTGATGTCGGAAGCTTAACTGACTGAGCCACCCAAAATTTTAATAATGTGTATGGCTCACAGTTCTTATGCATATTGTGGTCTGCAGGATATATTTTAATTACGTTGCTCAGAATCTTCAACTACTGGTTGTATGCAGGTGGCATTTTCCGGCTATAATTTAATTGACATTAAATTTCAGACAAATTGCACCTTAAATAAAGAAATATCCTTGTTCAAATTTTTGTAGGACTATTACAAAAGGACTATTTGAAGGAGTATGAGTTGTCCTTCGTTATCCTGCAACTCTGGTAAAATACAAAAAATATTATAAGGATGTAATTGGTTTCCCAAATATGCAGAGGCAAATTTTTTAGGTATTAACATTGAGTGCTATATATAGTTCCATTCTGTTCCTGTGTTTTGTTAAAAGTTTTAAGATGCAGTGTTAGGGGAGCATATGCCATTTTATTTATTTTATAAATTTATCTGCTTTTTTCAAATGTTTATTTTTGAGAGAGAGCGAGCAAGAGGGTGCACGTGTGAGCGAGTTGGGGAGGAGCAGGGAAAGAGGGAGACAGGCTCTGAAGCAGGCTGTGCTCTGACAGCGGAGAGCCTGATTCAAGGCTGGTGCTCACGAACCAGGAAATCATTGCCTGAGCTGAAGTCAGACACTTAACCGACTGAGCCACCCAGGTACCCCAAAGCATATGCCATTTTCATCAGAGCCTTGTGAGTGTGGGGAACACACAAACAGAAAGTATTACTGATGAGGAAATGGCTTGGGCAAAGAAACTCAGTTAAGTAGAAGGGGATGAGAGTAGTATTTAAGATGTTAGCTTGATTGGATGATGGTTTTTTTAGAACAGACTATAAGAGAGATGGCTTTGTGAGATGTGGTTCAATTCTAGAAAGCCTAGAAACAAGCAGGATGAGTTGGAGGAGTTACTGCCTGTTTGTGAGAACTAAGGTGACTTACAAGTAACATAATTCTGACAAGTGTAAGGTTGGAAAAAGAAAGTCTAAGCTCTTATCCATGAATCCACTATTTGAACTACAATTATTAGGATTGGTGGTTGAGAAGGGAAAGGACTTACCCAATTTTCCTGTTACGTCTGAGCACCTCTAATGGGTACAGCACTATGCTAGATACTGGGGGAAACAGCTTCTGTATTCCAGGAGCTCATGATCTAAGCGATGTATACATATGAACTAACCATGATGTAGTGTAACAAATGTTATGTTAGTGGTATTATTAAAGTGCTGTAAGGAGTCTAGAGGATAGAGTGGGTTGTCCTATGATGTAGAGTCTAGAAGGAGTCAAATGTGATAACCGGAAGATGAGTGACTTTTCATTTGTAGAAGAGAGAGGGTATAGAACACTGTAGGTAGAGCAGTGTGAGCAAAGCCAGATAGCATGAATGGAGAGTTGGGTAGAAGAGAGGTGTTTCAGGAGAGAATCCTAGAAATGGCGGAAATGGGACCATGATGGGAAAGACCTTAATCTGAAACTAGTCTGCAGACATTAATGTAGACAATAGGAAAACATATGAAAGTTCTTGAGTAGGAGAATAGCATGAGCAAATTTGGGTTTTAGAAAAAGAACTGTCAAGGGTTTTTCAGAATGTAAGGAGGAGAAAAGGAAGTTAGAGACCAGATACAGAGCATTTGCAGTACTATAGGAATGAAATGAATAAGGACCAGATCTTAAAGTAGTGAATGGACAAAGGGAACAGATTTAAGAATCGTAATTTAAATTCTTTTCATGTCTGTTGCAAAGATACTTGTTTTCACCATTGATCAACTGAGAAACAAGCAACCTAACAGCCCCTTTAATAGAACTTTTTTTTTTTTTTTTTTGTTTAGTAAATTCTCAAACATTAACAGGTAGGTAAAATAGTACAAATGAACCAAGTAAAATGTTTGTTGTTTTTTTGTTTGTTTTAAGTTTATTTGAGAGAGAGAGAGAGAGAGACAGTGCCTCATGAGAGTGGAGGAGGGGCAGAGAGAGAGAATCCCAGCCCATGTCCCACGCCAACAGTGCAGAGCCCAAGTGGGGCTTGATCCCATGAACCATAAGATCATGACCTGACACTTAACTGACTGAGCCACCCAGGCACCCCTTCTTTTGGCTTTAGTTTTTTGTTTTTGTATTTTTTCAGTGAAATGAAAGGACATGAAGTTTAATAGGTATACAAATAAAGTCATTTAAGTGGGTGTAAAAGCAATTGTGTAATTTTATAATTTGGACTGAGGATCAAGGGAAAAGTGACTAGTAGAAATGGGTAATACAGTATGTGTGAGAAGAAATTGACCACAGCCTTCTCTTAGAATATTTTTATGTCTGTATGTGCACACACATGCATAGATGATTTGTTTTTCTCTGTGTTAGTATGTATAAGCTGTGTTTTGAAATTTCACCACTGTGTGTCTTGGTCTGTTATCGTTCATTATACCAAGCATGCATTTGTACCCTTTTAATCCGGAAGCACATATCCTTCATTTCTGGGATATTTTCTTCTATTATGTTTTTTACTATATTTTTACTTTCTAGTGTCTTCTGGGCCTCCTGTTCAAATATCAGACTTTTTTTTTTTAATGTTTGTTTATTTTTGAGAAAGAGAGAAGGGCAGAAAAAGAAGGAGACACAGAACTCAAAGCAGGCTTCAGGCTCTGTGCTCACAGCTCAGAACCTAAAGTGGGGCTTGAACTCCCGAACCTCGAGATTATGACCTGAGCTGAAGTTGGATGCTCATCCTACTGAGCCACCCAGGCACCCATTTTTTAAAAAAACTTTTTAAAATTATATATTGGACCTCTCATGCTAGTCCTTTAATTTTCTTTTCTCTCTTAGTTTCCACCTCTTTGTCTTCCATTATCTGGGAGATTTCTTCAGCCTTATAACCCTTCTGTTGACTGTGTCATTTCTGTGGTTATAATAATATCCAAGATTTTTCTTCAGTATGTAACCTCAGCATCTTGTTGTTGTTCATGCATGCCGTGATACAGTATGTTTTTCCTCATCTGTCTCTCAGAAAATATTTATGTTAATGACAGGTTTGTTTCATTTAGGTTTTATTTTCCTGCATAGTGTGTCTGTTGTTTTTGACTTTTGATGGACTTTTCTCAAATGTTTATTGGTCCTTGGCCATTCACTCACAAGGGAATGAATAGGCCACTGAAAAGGTGATTGGAAACTCTGAATATGAATAAAATTTGTTGTAGGCTTTACTGTGGGGCGAAGCTTTTTTAATAGTCCCACATGTCAGTATCTTTAGGTGGTTTTGGGTTTTTTTTGGTTTTTTTGGTGATTTGATTTTTTAGGGAATAGATTCCAGTGGCCTGCCTAATGGGTTTACACTTGGCGGTTCAGGTATTTTGGGAACTAGAGTTGTCAATTCTCGAACCTTTCGTGGGCCTGCCATGAGAATCCTGAGATCTTTATTTTCTTATTGCTGACTTAGGATTCATGTTTCTTTAGTCTGCTCAGTCAGTATTTTTTCATTTGTTTTCAGAGTCCCAAATTTTATTGCGTTCCCAGGCTTTTTGTTCTTGTTGGGGGAATTTTGTAATTGTGATAATTTACATGGTTTGCTACTTTTCCATTTTTACCTTAACATTATGTGGCAGATGCTTTCCCAGGTTATTAAAATTTTTTAATGACATTTTAGATAGTTGCATAATGCATTATTTGGATGTACCACACTTAACAAATTTCTTCTTAGATATATTTTTTGGAAGATTAACCTTTTATAAATAATAGTGGAAGGGTAGCTGAAGAAAGTTTCACAAAATAATTTAAGTTTTGGTACATTAGTAGTATAATTTGGGTAAATATTTAGCTTCTCAAGGTTATAGACTTCAGTCAAACTTTTATTCGGATACGTAAGACCTGACATGACTTTGTGTTTAAAGAATCTGTCATGGTATCTTATAGTCATTTCTTAAAATATTAGATCATATTTAAAAAATAATCTCACTCTGGTTAAATTCTGTCTGTAACCCTGAGTGCAACATTTGAAGAACAACAAGTTGCTTAAGAGAGTTACTGAAATGGTGAGGACTTTCAGAATTAGTAAGAGTATTTTACAAGGAAATAAAGGAGAAAAGAAATCTAGGTTAGGAAACAGAAGTAATTTTTACAAATTTAAAAAAGTACTGTCTTCCTGATGTCTTTTCCTCCTCTTCCCCTGTTGTAAATAATTTTTCATCTGTGCTCTCTCCTCTTTTCCCCCTCCTCCTCTTCTTTTTTCAACTCTTCTTCCTCTCTCCTCCCCAGTTTTTAATTGAGCATTGACAATGCCAGGAAGCAGCTTTGACTTGAGTAGAGGGGGGAGGTTAGCATTATAGACCTAGACTTTGTGATCTTAGAGTTTTTCTGACTTAATGGGAAAAGTAGTGATTATTAGATAATTGAGCCAAAATTCCATGTCCTATGAAAGTTTTGAAGTGACATTTAAGGTGAGTCCCAAAGTCAATCAAATATAAATGTATGTATTGAGCACTTATGCCAGGCACTGTTTTTAGGTATTGGGATACAGCTTTGAATAAAACCTAAGTGCAGCATAAATCCTTGTAGTTCACTCTGCATTGGGAAACTCTTAGAGAATTTTGAGCAGGGGAGAGACATGAGGTGATTTACACTTTAATAACAGTGGTCGGCTGTATACAGGGGATGGGTTTTACAGAGGTTAGGTCAAAGCAGAGAGACAGTTCAGTAGAACACTTGAGAAGTGGTAGGTTTAACCTGGGCTTTAGGAGTGGACATAATAAGTGGTTGAATTTGGTATATACTGTAAAGGTAAAGTTGATATAAAATTGTCATGTCTGTTGGATAATTGCGAGGATGTTTTTTTTTCCTTGAGCAGCTCAGTAGATGATGTTGCAATTTACTTATATGGGGAAAACAGAGGATTCGATTGGGGGATAGTGGGAAATCAGTAGCTTTGTTTTGGCCACAGTAAGTTTGAGTTAGATAGGTAAGATGTTGGATATAAATTGTTGGAGCTCAGGGGAACAGTTGAGACCATGCTGTCTACTCTGAATATTCCTGACATGCAGGAAGAATAATGCATTTTTTTTCTGTGTTCTATAGCATTTTTTTTATCTATATTTTTAACTGTAGATAGTTGTTTCATAGCATTTATTGTATTTGTGTGTCTTGTTTCATGGTCTGAGATTTTGTTCTACTTTTCTGTATTCTCAGCTTCTCATAGAAGACTTTTAGATAATAATATTTTATGTTTGATAAGTGAACCATGTTTATTTCCCTTGTCACCACATTCTGTCAATTTACCTGTCAAGGGTCTATCCAATCCATTTCTTTTTTTCTATCCTCATTGTCTTAGTCCTGATCCTCAGTCATCCCTCATGGGGATCTGGGCCTTTTAAATGATTCTTTTTTTAGTGAGTGGAACTCATTTTCAAGTAAAATGTCAATGTTAACCCCTAATTATATGAAGACACCAATTACAGGTTAGGTTCTGTGGTATTAATAAGAGATCTGACTTCAGTGGCTCAAATATATTCTTTTTGTCCACAATGATTATGTGAGAGGTAGCTCGTTTCTGGAATTGAATCAGTGGTTTGAGTATATCAAAGTGTCTGAGGTTTTCTTGGCCTTTGTCTCCTGGGAAAGAGAATGATGCTGAATTTAGACTGAAGAGGAGAATTTAAGTAGGGCATAAAATATGGTGTGATGTTCTTCAAGTGTAGGTCAAGTGTAGTTTGTTGAGATATAATACATTAATGATGATTTAAAATAGGAAGGTGAGTATAAAAACAAAAGTGTGTAAAGGAAGAGTTTGACTAGTCTAAAGGAGTATGACTGGACCATACTCAAAAGATTTGATAGGAGTAGAAAGGATGACTAAATCTGGGAGAAATTGTGGTGTAAGTAGATTACCGATATGAAAGTCCATACAAAGAGGGAAAAGAGGTTATTAAGGAGACAATCTTCAGACTTTTCAAGTGTGCTGAACTGGCAGGACAGTGGTACTGTTGATGATGGGGAAACAAATGGTATGGAAAGTTATTGATACGCATGTTGGAGCAAATCACAGTCTGAATAGAAAATGGTCAGAATGGCAAGAATGGTAGTAGACACAGAAGAGGAAAATTCTTCAAGGCCTTTCTTGAACTCTGAAATGTGGAGTCATAACCATGGATCTTGGACTCATTTGTGGCAATTTGATGGAATTTATGAAAGGACTAAAGAGTTAGAGCTTACTGGCTTTTAAGTGACATTAATGTGAACTTTTTAATAGTTGGGAACATTTTGACCCATCTTTGGTGCCTTTCACATAATGCTATTCTGAAATAGGATACTTTTATCAAAAATTCAGCAACAAAGCATTCTTCATATTTAATTTCAAGTTAGATGTTACAAATTTATTTTAACACCTGTAGTCTATTATGTTTGAGTGTTCTATTAAATAAGCTAATAACCCTTTTTTTTAAGGTACAGCAGGGAAGAACTGGAAATTCAGAGAAGGAAGCAGCACTTCCATCTACAAAAGCTGAGTTTACTTCTCCTCCTTCATTGTTCAAGACTGGACTCCCACCAAGCAGGTTAGTTAGACAATTGTAACTCCATTTACTGAAGCCATTGGTATCTTTATTTTGTATTAATGCTATAAACTATAAGAGAGCTGAATATTCTGCCAAAAATCATTCACGTTGTTTTAATACAAAATGAGTTCTTTGTGAAAAGCTCTTCTGGGTGCCTTCCCATTTAAAAAAATTTTACATAGTTACATGTCTAAAAAAGACAATCTTACATTCAAGAGAGATGGCAATAACAGTGGTCTTGTTTCCTTATTATTCTTACATAAAGAATTATTGGACTTTCTGAGTTTAGATCTATTGACCTAATGTATTTTACAGATTTTAGAAAAAGATTGTAGAAATTTCAGCCTGGGCAGTCTTTCCAATTAAAACCATTTTCTTTTCTTTCCTTGGTTTGTTTTGATAATACCTAACTTTGAGTTCCCCAAAGTACCAGTTAGAAGAGACAAATGTGCTGGCAGATGTCCTTTTAACTTAAATATGACAAATGGTTATCCTGTTACCAGGAAAATGGTAAAGAATAAACTAAGACTAGGGAAGTTTGATGTTAGCAGTTTAATTTTGAGTTAGGTAAAGATGACTTAAATCAGGTATTTCTCTGGGCCTGAAACAAGTCAGTAACCAACCTGTAACTCATTCTCAGCCAGACCATTTACCTTTTGTGTTACTTGGCTCAATTTAGTTTATACAGTTTTCTGGTTTTGCTATTCTGCAATTTTGAATTGCTATAAGAGATTATATTTCATAATGTACAAATGCAGGAAGAGCCCAATGGGAACATGTGGTTTAGCTTTAAGATGAAGATTTTTGAAACTTTCAGCCAAAATTAATATCACAAAGCCATCTTGGATTTTGACTGTCTCTTCTCATCCTAACAACTATTAGTCATGGACATTTTCAAATATTATTTAAGTAAATATAATCTCATAAAATGTTTGACTAAGAAGTTATAGCTGAGGAATACTGATCCTTTTAATATGTAGTCTTCTTTTGCCTTTTTTCCTGTTTTAAAAGAGGTCACTTTCATTCATTGAGTTATTGTGTTCTGCACATAGAATGATGTGAAGAGCTTCTGGGGCTCAGAGTCTGGCTCTGTTGCTTACTAGCTGTGTGTCCTTGAGCACATCCCCTAATCTGGTTCTTTTATTTCCTGACCTATAAATGTAATAATAATAATACATCCCTCACAGGTAATTATGTGTATTAAATGGCTTCATTTATGTGAAATGTTCTAGAAAAATAATACATAGGTAATACTCTATAGATATTTGCTAATTAAACTATTTAGGAATCAGTAGCAGATTTTCTTTATTTTGACAGTCCCCTCCAACAACCAACCAGCCAACCAACCAACCTTAGGCCAGATTTGTAGGGCATTGTACTCTTATATGGGCTTTGGCTTTTCTGTAAGTAAAGTAAATGGGGTCCCACTGTCAGAGTTTGTGCCGAGGAATGAAATAATCTACTTCAGGTTTTTAAAGTCTTAATTGCTTTATTAAGATCAGACTACAGAGAGATTAAGGGCAGAATCTGAGAAGCCAGTTAGGAGGTTGTAACAGTGATCTAGTCAAGAGATAATGGTTACTTGGACCAAAGTGGTTGTGGTGCAGATGGTCTGGAGAAGGCAGATACTGGATACATTTCAAAAGATGTAAAAGATCTTTTACCTCTGAGATGGAAGAGATTACAAGAGGAGTGCTTTTTTTTGGAGGGAGAAGACCAAGAATTCAGTTTAGGGTAGACTAAAATTGAGTTGTCTGTTAGACACACAAGTGGAAAATTTGCATAGGGAGTGGATATCTGAATCTGCAATAGAGGGAAGGCGTATGGGATGGAGCTAGAAATGAGGGAGTGGTCAGTGTTTAAGTGAAGTTGTGAAACTGAATTCAGTTGTAAAATAGGTAAATGGTGAAGAAGTGGTAAGAGGGACAGAGCCTTGGGGTGTTTCCTTGCAGGTCAGAAAAAGAAGGATGAAGGAAGAGGAGGTCCATAGAGAAGAATTACTACTGATGTAGTTAGAACACCCAGTGTCAGTCTTAAATGTGTGTCAGAGTAGAACTATTACCTACCGAATAATACTGATTGGCCAAGAAGAAGAGGACGGAGAATGACTTTTGGATTTTATTTTATTTCGTTTTTTAAGATTTTATTTTTAATCTCTACACTCAGTGGGGCTTGACCTCACACCCCCCAAGATCAAGAGTCCTATGCCCTACTGACTGAGCCAGCGAGGCGCCCTGGCTTTTGGATTTTAAAACATTAAGGTTGCTGGTGGTTCTGACCAGGATTTTTAGTGGTGTAAGGTAAAGGTTGAAAAGACTTAGGAGTGGATACTTACGAGAATGAGTTCTTTGAGGGGAAATTGATGATTCAAGAAGCGAGAAGACACAGTTGTTAGAGCAGTGTCCTTAAGAAGATCAGAAGAGACGGGATGTAATGCAAGTGGGGGACACTTTGCCTTAAAAAGGAGATGGATCCTAATAACAGGAGAGAAGGCGGGACATGGTGAAGGGGGATAGGTAAGCTAATGATGGGAGTAACTGAAAGCTCTCTTCTGAAGGCTTCAGTTTTTACCAGCAACACAGGATGCAGACTGACCTGGTGAATGTGAGGATGTAGAAGTGGGTGTGAATGTTTGACAAGGGAGGAGAAATTTTGAAATAGTCATTTAGAGGTGTGTGAATAAACTAGTGGAAAGGAGTGGATTGCTAGCCAGCACCTGGAGGGAGATGTGCTGTTAAGAGGCGGCTTTTTTTCAAAATGGGAGAAATTACAACATTTTTATATGCTCGTGGGAATGAATTAATAGAGTGAAAAAATTGACACAGTGGAAAAAGACTGTACATTTCCAGCTTTTCTTGAGGTTAATGGTTATATATTTAAAATGAGACCAGCCAGCTTGCTTAGGTATATTTGTCTTGCCCTTGCCAGGTATTTGTATGTTTATGAAGACTAGCTACAGTGGGATTTAACAGGAGTTGTGATTATACCAGACAAGTACGACAGAGGGGCAAGGAAGGTGAGAGGGTCCTTGAGAAAGTGATAATAGTGATGGATGGCCATGGACTGAAGGAGAGATGGAGAATAGTGGTGGATAGGGGACAATAAAAAGGAGTAAAGAAATGACCGAAAAGTTAGCAGATCCATCACTACTACCAAAGAGTGGATAATTGCCACCATAACCTGTAGAAACATACCGAACATGTCAATGTGTCAGTTTTTGGTACAAAGAACAGTACCCATTTTTCATTAGGAAAGTTTGTTTTCTGGGTTCCTCTTCACTTGATCAGAAGCACACTTTTGTTCATTGTGAAGTATTTCCCTAAATAAATATTTGTGTTTTTCTGTTTTAGTGTTTGTGGGGATTAGAAAGACCTACTTGAACGTAAATTTTACTAATTTAGGGAATAGACAGGAATGTCATTTAAGACATAATAGAAACTGCCCAACAAATAGTAGTAAGCTGTACTACTGACCTAACCACTGTATTTCCTTTGTTGAAAATCTTAGATTGCCTTATAAATGTGTAGATGACTATTAGTATGTTTGCATAGAACTTTTTTTTAAATGGTTCTTTGTACTTCATTGATGGAAATGCTGGGCTTCTAACTTTCTGTATTGCCCAGCAAATTGGTGTACTTAAGTAAAATGTTAATATTTAATATACCAGAATGTTTTCCTATATCTTTAAAAGTTTTCATATTATGTCAAGAATATACAGCTTAATAAATTTTCACAAACGACACTCATGAACACTGATATATTGCTCACCCAAATTCATCATTTATTAACATTTTTCCATATTTGCTTTATAATTTTCCCAAAATATTTTTCTTTTTGAATCATTTGTTACTTGTACACATCATGCCCCTCAACCTCTAAATACTTCAGCACGTATTTTTTAAGAACAAGGACATTCTGTTATGTAATCTTAGGACACAGTTATCAAAGTGAGAAAGTCTTATAATGAGCCAGTATGTTTATACATACTTTATACAAGTCAAAAATTTTGCTAATTATTTCAATGTCATCTTTTATGGCAATTTTTTCCTTGATTTTGGGTTCAGTCCAAGGTCATTCATTATAATTAACTCTTTTATCTCATTCTATAACCTGAGACAGTTTCTCAGTCATTCTTTGTTGACTCTGAGTTTTGAAGAGTGCAATCCAGTTGTTTTGTAAGTCATCCCTCAATCTGAGTTTGCCTGGTGTTTCCTCTATTAGATTCAGGTTTTGCTCTGGGAGCAGGAAACTATGTGATGTTCTGTCCTCAGGTGTCAGCCTTGAGGTACATGATGTCATTTTTCCCCATTACCGGTGATGGTAACTTTAATCACTTAGTTGTAATGGTGTTCTTTGGGTTTCTGCACTGCAAAGTTATTGTTTTTACTGTTTGTATTTAATAAATAATCTGTGAGGAGATGGTAAATATCCTGTTTCTTTTTAAACTTCCCCAACTTTTAAAATCCCATTGATGATTTTTGCTTTTTCCTGTTACTACTGTAATGGCTATAAAATAGTGATTATCTAACTTTGTTATTTCTCTTACATTAATTAGCTGGTATCTTCCTTTAAAAGTGAGCTTTCCCACCTCCTCCACTTATTTATTTATTACCATCTAGACACAATATTTATTTTATGTGTGAGAGAGTGTGTATTTGTGACTTATAAATATGATTTATTTGTATATGTAGTATATAAGCTATATATATAACATATGTACTGTAATTCATATTGATGCTCAGAATTGTTTCAAATTTGCTTGGTAGGAGCCTCTTCATAGTGGCTCCTATGCCCTTTTGAGATGTCCCCATTGGTTTTTTGTTGTTGTTGTTGTTGTTTTGAGGATTTTTTTTTTTTTTTTTTTTTTTTTTTACTTTCTAGCTTTACCAAATGTTCCATGCTTACCTTGTACTTTCTCTGCCCCTCCCTGGGAGCAGCCTTACCTTGACACCACCTTGATGACTTTTAATGGGAAATGATGATTAGAAACCAAGCTCTTGGCACCAGTTATGCTCATTGCTGTTGGAGTGTCACTGTTCCTAGGCTTTTTCAGCATTCACAGCTGGGAGAAAACAACCAATTTCAATATAAAACTGCCTTATGTGTAATTTTAATCATGTAGTCATCCTTTTACTTCACATTTGGCACCAGGGGTTTCTACTTCCCTTTCCTTATTCCATATTACATCTCTGTTTTACTGCATTGAGAACCTGCTTTCCAGCAATTTCAATATATATACTCTTTGCTTCATCCTAAAATATACTCAGAATAGATTAGGACTTCTGCACTTACCATTTCAAAAACCAAAACTATTAAATAGAATTCAAGATTTCTTTGGAATTCTTTTTTTTTTTTTTAGGTGAGGGTATGTAGTCAAATATTCAGAAGTTTTCTTTAGAATGGTTATATTAATCACCTAAAGTATACTATCCATTGTTTCTGTTTGTATTCAATATTAGCTTTTCTTTTCTCCATGTTTGACATTTTTTGCATATATAAAACATTTAACAGAGTTCCAAGTACATTCTTTTCCCTGCTTCTTTTATTCCAGTTAATAATTAACTTTATTTTATCTAATTTCTGATTTATTCTTTCTTCGTTTCTTTTTACAAAAATTACCAGATAGACAAACATATGTTTTTCCTATAGAAAACTTTGCTATTGGAAGAGTCTTATTAGTCTTTTAAGGGACTGGCAAGAGTATAAACAGCTGAACATTTTATGGAGTATTGCACTAGGGATAAAATTTAACTTTCTTTAGAATGTTATTTTGAAATGGAATTTTTATGAAATATATGTATTTAGTGTAGGTTTTTTTAGAAGACACATGAGAGTGTTACTTTTAACTGCTACACTAACAATATTTGTACTGTTGAAGAGTGTAGGGGGAAAAAAAATCTCAGTTTTGAATAAGGTTTTGTGAGACCGTGGAAGTTGTTACTATAAAAGCACAGAAGTTTATTTCTTGATAATGTATTACAGTCTGATAAGCCTTTGGTTCTTATTTCTGCATTTTGACATTACTATTTTGAAAAAGATTTCTAAAAATATTTTGGAGTTACTAAAATGTTGATAAGATGTTAGTATTTAAATACCTACTAGCAATTTTAGTACCACAGAGACTCGAAGAAAACGTACAATAGGAACATGCTAAAGGACTTTAGAAAAAGCATGTCAAAGAAAAGGAAAAAAAAAAAAGACAGAACAAGGGGGGTCAGAGACAACAATATGTAAGAAAAAACATAGAAAATTTATCTCACCAGAAACAGCACCTCTTCTCAGTCTCAGACAAGTACTGCCTCCAGAAAAGCCAATTCCAGCGTTGGGAAGTGGCAGGACCGATATGGGAGGGCCGAATCACCCGACCTAAGGTAAGGCTGTTTTTAAACATTGGCTACTCCCTGATTAGATCATCAGTGTTGTTTTGTCTTCATAAGATGATAAATTTTGATTAAATTGTACCATATTTTTACCCCCTCAATTATGCTTCTTTATTACAGAAATTGAGGGTTTTAAAAATTATGAGCCAGGCCCTACGCCCCCCACACCTTCCCTCTCTTCTCTCTGACTTTATAAATTGCATGGAACCATGCAAATAGGAGCTCAGTATGTGTTTTTTCTCCGCACTCCTGCAGGTTTAATTCATATCACACCCTTTTAAGAAATCGCTGGGTGTTTCTAATTGTTGAATAAAATTTACTTCTGAGCTAGTATTTAGAACCTGTAAAATTGAACTCTATTGCGTTTTATCATCTCAACTACGGTGCATAAAGCAGCCATTTCATTGAGTCTATCAGCTGTCCTAGGAAGTATTATTTCCCTTACTGTTGCTGTGCTTTAACTCCTGATCCCCCCTCTGCAGAAGTCTGGTCTGTGCTCTAAATCTTACAGTTACAAAGCATGCAGCCTTGGATGGATGTTGTACACTCTCTGAGCCTGTAAAATGGGAATCATAATTTCTACCCCAAGGGACCTAGTGAGAAGCAGTTACGTTATGACAGTGCATTGCCAATAGTAATCAATCTGAGCAATTACAGTTTGCCTGACTTGGAAATACAGACTTAGATACCTCCCTAATTTACCATTTAAAGTTTTAAACAGTGGTGCAGCGGTGGCATTTTGTCTGTTTTTGTTGTTGCAGCATCTTAAACTTTCTTCCTAGGCAGGTCGATGCTTTTACATTACTGTGCTTTTAATTATCTTCATTTATAAACCTTTAAATATGTAAGTTATGGTCAGATATCTTTGATCATAACACCTGAAAGAAAAACAAAGGGAGGAAGCACAATCAAAATTTTGTTTTTTCAGATTTCCTTTACTTTGGGGACTTTATTATATATTCTTCATGAATAGTAAGAATTTCTAGAAGAGAAAAGAATTAGCTTTGATAGGATCTCCTGTTAGGAGAGAATAAGCTTAGTCATTCTCAAAAGTGGCTATTCATCTCAAAGTCAAAAATATTTTGACTTTTTTGGGGTGCCTGAGTGTCTCAGTTGGTTAAGCGTTTGACTCTTGATTTCGGCTCAGGTCATGGTCTCATGGTTCATGAGTTTGAGCCCCTCATCGGGCTCTGTGCTCACAGCAGGGAACCTGCTTGGGATTCTCTGTCTCCCTGGCTTTCTGCCCTTCCTTCGCTTTACACTTTCTTTCAAATAAAAAAATTTTTTTTAATGTTTGCTTATTATTGAGACAGAGAAATGGAGCCTGAGTAGGGGAGGGTCAGAGAGAGAGTGAGACACAGAATCCTAAGCAGGCTCCAGGCTCTAAACTGTCAGTATAGAGCCCGACGCGGGGCTTGAACCTACGAACTGTGAGATCATGACCTGAGCTGAAGTCGGACACTTAACTGACTGAGCCACCCAGGTACCCCACACTTTATCTCTTAAAAATAAATAAATAAACACTAAAAAAATATTTTGACTTTTTAAAGATATGCAAACTGTAAGTATAGTAATTGATGCAGTTGGAAATAATATTCCCTATATTCTGAGAATAATATCGATTGCATGTGTTGCTTTAACAGATTATAGAATGAAAATTTGCATATTTTCCTATTTTTAAAGTGCTTATTGACCTTTTTTCATGGTATTATATGATACTAATCTTAGGGTTTTTTTTTAAATGTTTATTTTTTTATTTTGAGAGAGAGAAAGTATGTGCACAAGTGGGCAGAGAGAGGGAGAGAAAAAAAATCCCAAGCAGGCGCTGACAGTGCAGAGCCCAACACAGGGCTTGATCTCATGAACCATGGCATCATAATCTGAGCTGAAATCGAGTCAGATGCTTATCTGAGCCACTCAGGTGCTCCAGTCTTAGTTTTTACAACTAGAATTCTTGACGAACCAGTAGAAATATCAAGAGTTATTTCAAATGAAGAAAAGTTAGATCTGATAAGTGTGGCTTGGAATCTATGAATCTTTTCACATTTACTATTTCTGAGAAACCCCATAGTGTAAGAGGAGTGCTAATATAATCTCTGTATAATAATAAACTTGGTTATTACAGCACACAGTGCTAGAGAATCTCCTAGATTTATACCTGTTTAACCTGGCCAACAATCTGGGCAACCTGTTTACTAATTCCAAAAGGGCCAGACAGGAAGGGCTTGCATTTTCATCATTAAAACGAGCCATCTATATATATAAAGAATAACTATATTCTTTATGAATTTTTCAAAAACTTTTAATGTTTATGTTTGAGAGATAGAGAAACAGAACATGAGCAGGGAAGTGGCAGAGAGAGGAGGAGACACAGAATCTGAAGCAGGCTCCAGGCTCTGAGCTGTCAGCACAGAGCCCGACGTGGAGCTCAAACTCATGAACCGCGAGATCATGACCTGAGCCAAAGTCAGCCGCTTAACTGACTGAGCCACCCAGGTGCCCCAAGAATAACTATATTCTTAAACTTACAGCAGTTTCATGGCATAAGTACTGGATTTGGCTATTAGGTTTGGTTTTGTGCCTGTGTGAATTTATGACAGTTCCCTAAAATCTCTAGGCCTCTGTGTTTACAGTTTTAATATGATAGGGCTAGACTGTGTTATCAGGAAGGTCTTTTTAATCATGAAGTTATTTTTTCTGGCTAGTCCCTCGTTTACATGGAAAAGGAAATCTAAGAAAGTAGGGAATTTGCCAAATTTATGGCTAATTAAAGAGGCAAAGCTAGAATCCCTGGTTTTCTGTCTTTTAATACCTGCAGTTCAGGCAGGTTGATGTTCATGAGCAAAGGCATAGATACAGTTAAGTCACTTATTTCTAAATATGTAATTTAAAACTTTCTGTTTGTTTCTTTTGCTATTTCAGCATCTGAAATTCCTTTTATATCAGTCATTTTGACAGAATGTGTTACTTAAAATAGTTGTATTTTTGGTATAATGGTTTATTTAAGATAAGTAGTTTATAGAGAAAATAATAGTTCTCATAACTGAAAATAATACAGCTCAGGGTTTATACTTTTACTCCCCCACCCCTCAATAAAAATGCTTTGAGAACACAGAAAACTCCCATTCAGGCAATAGAAGTAGTAGGAAATTTGACACTGTTTGCAGTATGTATTTTCTGCCTTTGAAAATTCAAAAGAAAAAAAACTCTAGATAAAAGCTACAGCTCTCTTTTTGAATGGTACATGTGTGTATGTATATATATGTACACTTACATACACACACTTACCGCGTAAGATAAAAAACAAGAGTCTACCTGTTGTAGTTAATGTAACTGAGAAATGTGTTTTGTTTTTCTTTTTGAAGCATGGCTTACCTCTCTTTGTAAGAGCAATTAAACAATGATTGAAATCCTTTTTGTAAGTTACTGTATTTGGAGACTCAAGACTTCTTATCTCACGTACGTTCCTATTAATTTAATACAGTATTTTCCAATGTTGGTTAATAGTACTCTTCGTAACTATTTGTAACAAGGACATTTTATTGGGTGTGAGTTTGTTTTTATAAATTCAGATTTGTGACACATATTAAGCCAATTAGAAGAATGAAGCAGTTTTAATGCACACAGAAAATTGAAATTGGCAATACGGATGATTGCTGTAATCCTATCCTAATGTCCAGTTTATTTGTGTGTTTTGTTTTTATTTTATAATATCAAAGTCTGTTGCATATTCTAGGTTGTCTTATTAAGCCTGTTTTTTAGTATCGGGTTTTTTTTTAACTGATTCAGACTCTTGGAAGAGGAAAAGTAAAAATTGCTTAATGGAGAATCACTAAAATATTTAAATCTGCTTGCATTTCTTATAATAGTCAAACATAGAACTTAAAACTGGATGTTAAATGGACATTCGGTCTAAGGTTGACCTCTTCATTTGTTCTTGGCACTACTTATTATGTCTTGATTAAATAATGCACTGAAAAGATGTACCTGTACCTTCATGGCATGTGATTGAGCACTTTGAATGTGTGTTGCTTGTATTATGTAGCTTGTTAAGATTTTAATGTGATTGGATGTATGAAGCCTTCTTTTTTTAAAATTCCCCAATGATATCTTTTCCTACATTTAAAAATTAAATTAAACATAATATGGCAAGTGAAGCTTTATTTCAAGCTCTGCCCCAAAGTGAGTAAATTCGGCTTCCCTAAATGAACATATTTATGTGTTCCACTCAAAGTTTAGCATAGTTCATGTTTAAGCATTCAAAGTCTTTGTTTTTAAGATAGCTTAAAAAGTAACATTTTAAGAATTCAGGCCCCAGAACATTAGCATAGAAAACCCTTTATAGAAGAAGTAAAGTTTGGAATCGTCATACCTGAGCCTGAATCGTGGTGCGGCACTTTACTTCACGAAAGAGCCTTTTTCCACAGCTGGGAAAATGACACTAATGGGACTTCCACCAAGTCCTCGTGGAGTGAATGGCTTCTAAGCCGGCAGAAGAGCCTGCTGCAGGCACGCAGTGCTCGCTCCCTTTGTGTCTGTGTCCACTGTGGTCTCTTGAACCGTAGTCCTGTTAGACAGTGGATTATGTGCTCTGAAAAGTGTTAAATTCTGATTTTTATTTTGAACATACATTATTTTTCAACACAGGATTTTTGATTAATTTTCATTTGAAAGGTAGATTACGTTTTCTTCATAAGCTGTGTATATGCTGTAGAGAAGATTACTCTTGTGCTTGTGAAGGTTAAAAAGAAAGTATTGCGTCCATAAAACTCACAATATCCGTATAAAAACATATATGCAACGAATGATAGCCTTACCTTAATTACCAGACCTTGGTAAGTATGACTTTATATTTATTGAATAATGAGTTAAATCTTAGTTTTTAATCAACTACTTTAAAATCTTTCTAGAAGAGAATACAATGTAAGTGTCTTCCTTGGGCATGTCTTTTGTTGTAGTCCTCAACTTTGGCTATGTGTTGGAATTATCTGGGGAGCTTCAAAATACTATGGATGCTTAAGACCTAGAGACAGAATTAAATCGTCTGGTGTGTACTCTGGGCATTGGGATTTTTCAAAGCTCCCAGGGGCTGCTGGTTGGTTCCGTCAGTTTAAGCCTATGAATTCGGCTCAGGTCATGATCTCACTGTTCATTGGTTCATGCGTCGCACTGGGACTTGCTGACAGCTAAGAACCTGGAGCCTGCTTCAGATTCTGTGTCTCTCTCTCCCTTGCTTATGCTCGCTCGCTCGCTCTCTCTCTCTCTCTCTCTCTCTCTCTCTCTTTCTCTCTCTCTCAAAAATAAACATTAAGAAAAAAATTTTTTATAAAGCTCCCAGATGATTCTGATGTATAGAAAACATTGAGAACCATTGATTGAGAGACAAGATTCTGGCTTGCCATAAAGATTAAAATCAAATGTTTAGTGACCACCTTGGAATTTGAGGTAAAATGATAGATTGAGCTTTGATGGGAACTAATTTTTGTGTGGCATTTTAACAACTTTATAGAACTTTCTTTTGTGTAAGTCTCATTTAAGTTTTTTTGCCTCTCTGAAAGTCTTTTTGTTGATAACCAGTATCAAAGGTATATTACGCTTTTTCTGTTGCATATATATTTGTAGATAGTGTATTTGCCAAATTAGAAATTGGAATCCACAAATGTTACTTTCTTCACATACTTTCTCTTCTGTTCTTCCCTCTATTTAAAATGTCCTCCCTTCTCATCCTGTGTGGCTGAATTCATTACTCCTGTCTTTCAATGCTTTTCTTTCCGAAAGTAGCTTAAAAGATGTTCTACCAGGGCACCTGGCTGGCTCAATTGCTGTGTGTCCGAGTCTTGGTTTTGGCTCAGGTCATGATCTCATGGTTCATGAGTTCGAGCCCCACATTGGGCTCTGTGCTGGCAGTACAGAGTCTGCTTGAGATTCTCTCTCCTCTCTCTGCTCCTGCCCTGCACTCATGCGTTCACTCTCTCTCAAAATAAATAAACTTTTAAAATAAAAAATTAAAAAAGATGTTATGCCACTTTCCATGCAGAATTGTTATAACCATCTATTGAGAAGTATGACCTGAGTTAGACAATAATACTGGTGCATCTGTCTTGACTTGGGAATATGGAATTGTCACATCTAGGTTTTTTCCTAGAGAATGTGTCCTTGAATTACTGCTGCTCAGTTCTTATTAGAAGTTCTGTTTTGAGAAAGCAACATTTATAGGTTTTTTCAAGGATATGATTCATTCATTCTTTAAGAATAGTGGTTCTGTACTTTAAAGCTGTAACCCCTTCGAAAATTTCCTGCAAAGTGTGGACTCTTGCCTGAAAAATGCATTTGTACACATGCATGTAGTTAAGTTCAGGAAACTGTTGGTCCCTCAGGATCCCATATATGCTAGTTAAGGACTCTTGCTCAAAAGCACAGTTCTTTAGATAAAGCCTGCATCAAAAGGGCTGTCTACTCAGACCACATGGTTTTGCTCCGTCTGATTGAATTGCTTTTATTGGATTGTGCATTGTTATGCTTCACCCGGTATTGAGGAACAGTTTGAGAAACAGTTCTGTGAAATTCACTTATGTTCACTATTGTAGTAATATTGGGACTTTGTCCCTGTTTCAGTGTTTCTCACAACATGCGATTGCAGTTCATTAGTGGGGTGTGAAATCAGTTTGGTGGTCTCAACCACCAAATATTTCTGGAGTTTGTATTGTTTTCTTGTGTGTGATATTTAATACTCATAAATCATATCTGATTTTAACATTATTCTGTTCTTTTTAATGAGTGTATTATTTCATGAAGCTTTTAGTTTTTTATATGTGTACTAGATTACTGTCCAAAACATGTTTCTTAAATATATTTTAGGGTCTAAAAAGTTTGAAAACTGTACTCTATCCTAGTTTCTCTTAACATGGACTCAGCGGAGAAATTTTTTCTCTTTATTCTCTTCTGTAAAATGGGAATAATAATAATTGCTACTTCATAGGGTTATTGTGAAGAGTAAATGCATCTAAAGTGCTTAGAACAGTGCTTCCTAGCACGTAGGTGGTGCTGTTGTTACCAGAAAAAGCAGTCTTCAGAGTTGATGCTTTGTTTTTATCTTACATTAAAAGACTTTTTATTAATGATGCCCTTTATTTAGCTGTTAGAAAATGAGAAGCTCAGAGGTAAATTTGTGGCAAAAGATTAATTAATTCGTCTTCCCTTGCCTCTAATTCTGTCACCTTAATAAGTTTTGTTTTATCTTTGTAAGCAGCCTATATATCTGAATCATCAAAATAGACCATTTTAATTTTAATTTAATTCCATTATAATTTCAGAGACATTTTTGTATTTATGAAAGCTCTTGTGAACATCCACTGCCTGTATTAAGGTTAATGAAACTTAAGTGTCCACCATGATCAGTTTGTCTCTCTTTAGCTCTATGATTTAGTCCAACACAGAGAAGAGAATCTTGGTAGCTATATTAGCTATCTGCCTTATTGAACAAATGTTTAAGCCTAATTAAACTTGTGCTGTGTAGAAGCAGCACTTTCAACAATAGCCAAGTTATGGAAAGAGCCTAATTGTCCATCAACTGATGAGTGGATGAGAAGACGTGGTTTATAGATACAGTGGAGTACTACTTGGCAATGAGAAAGAATGAAATCATGCCATTTGCAGCAACGTGGATGGAACCGGAAGGTTATTATGCTAAGTGAAATAAGTCAGAGAAAGACAGATACCATGTTTTCACTCATCTGTGGAACTTGAGAAACTTAACAGAAGACCATGGGGGAAGGGCAGGGGGAAAAATTGTTAGAAACAGAAGGAGGGAGGCTAACCACAAAAGACCCTTAAATACAGAGAACAATCTGAGGGTGGATGGGGGTTAGGGGAGAGGGGGAAATGGGTGATGGATATTGAGGAGGGCACTTGTTGGCATGAGCACTGGGTGTTGCATGTAAGTGATGAACCATGGGAATCTACCCCCCAAACCAAGAGCACACTGTACACTACACATTGTTTGTTAGCCAGTTTGTCAAATTATATTACAATTTTTTAAATAAACTTGTGCTATAGTAGATCCTCATGGTGAAGATCTACTAAATCTTTTTGTGCATCGAAGGAAAAGTGGTTCATAAAAATTTCAGAATAACATAGGATAGTTATTCATCTCTGTTAAATATGTTCTTTATGTTACTTTGGTGTATGCTTATGTATTTGTCGTGAAATATTTCTGAGCAAAATGGTTAACTTCACATTTCTGACTGAGATATATCAGTCTGTGTGGGTAAAAATGCCTGGGCAAAGAGGTGTTATTGTGGAAATATGTGTAAGAAATTGCGGTTTTCTGGATTTTCTCTAGTGATGTATATTTGTTAAGGCTAATTTTCCATGTGTGTTTTTAGAAACTTAGTATTTAGCATTTTGAATCTTCAGTAATTCACTTAAAGCTGGAAAACTAGACTGATCGTATTTAAGATAAACTTTAAGAAGTGAGTACTCTCATGTGTCCCAGAAAAGAGTGGAAAAGGAAATAGTAAAGATTTTTACAGTGAAGTTTTGATAGCAATAAATGGTGAAGGGAAATTCTGACCTCGGGAAATATACCTATAACTGTTGGGATGTTGGAATCTGAGATGTGTGTAGATATTAGATGGCTGATGGCATCTGTTTTGATATGACGTTACAATGGTCATAGCTTTGTAATTAAGTTTTAGGGAAAAAGTTGGAGTGTTATTTGTTTTGTGTCTGAGATATTTAGATTTTTTCTAAGGTGTGAATGTTAAGATAGTTTCCAGCTATATTGAAGGGTACAGGTTAAGTAAATAAAATCCTTTCGCACCTTGAGATCATGAGGAAATCTGGGAAGTCAGTGACCTGGGCATAAAATCAGAAAAGCTTGAACTTTCTAAAAACTCTATTAGAATTATATAGAAGTCTGAAGTGGGCAAGATAATAAGTAGGATCTGACCTATGTAGTTGAAGACATTTCAAATGCCATTATATATTTTTTATGAGGCTCTCTTTGTTTTTGTGAACATAAAATTATATGGCTTCTCAAGGTTCACTTGAGGCAAACTTTTACCAATTTTGGTTTTCAGAAGTCTTAAATGTCTCAAAAGCCAGTTATCTTGCTAGAAGGCAGTGTGACTCAAGGGAAGAGGTCTGTATTTAGGCTTTGGAATCAGAAAGACTCCGATTTGAAAGTTGAGTTTTGCCATTTAGTTATTACTGATGTCAGTGACCTCACTATGGGCCCTGGCTTTAACATCTCTAACAAGTACACAGTAATTAGTAAGTGAAGACATATTGTGAGGTTTAGGTATGATGTGTAGACATTCAGCAAATGGTAGCTGCTATTAGTCATTTTGGGAACCTAACTGTTGTGACTGTGGAAAGATCCATGGTAATTTGGTTGTTTTACTTCTATAAAGTTTTAAAGGCAGAATTGTTCAGAACTAAAGTAGAGATGAAGAGAAATTCATTTAATTTGCATCCATTTTTCATTGTCTCTTCCTACAAGTGACTGCTGTAACTTGTTAAGCATATATATATACACACACACATATATATATACACTTTCATAAAATCCTTAACCAGTAACTAAAGGCTTTTAACATTATTTTTTAAAATTTAACTTACTTAAGCTTTTCTTAAATATATTTGGAGCATCATTTTCTGATAGACTATTTTAAACTTTAATGGATTGTAAATACAACTGGAGGTGGACTAGGCATTTAAATGTTTCATTTTTTTCTATTTAAAAGCAAGTTATCAGAATTGGAAAACTGGATCCCATGTTATGCTTTCTAATGCTTGGCATAAATAAGGAAAATACAGTGTATATCAAAATGACCATTATTTCATTTTTGTCTTTTAGGAGAATTTTTAAGTTTCTGTAATAGAACTATAAATGACATAATTATAGTGGCCAAAATATTTTTATTTCCATTTGCTTAGCATTTGCTACCTGATTCAGTTCCACAAAAATAAATTGAGTTGGAGACTATTAAAAAAGAATGTTTAAAAGAAAATCTACAAATTTAACCTGATCGTCATTGGGTGTATTGGTTCCAGCTTACTAATAAAGCTTAGTTCTTATGACAGTACAGAATAGCGAGATCTGACTAACGTAGTGAAGTTTTTCTTTCAGTGTGTACGCTGATCTGATTTTATTTTAAAGCACGTTGCGATGGGTCTTAGATTTTATTTCTTACTTAATATTTGTCTTGTTTTCCAAACATCTAATTAGGTGAGACTGAATCTGTTCAACGTCTGTGTTACAGGAGACTGCCTGGGGCCATCGACGTTATCGGTCAGACGATAACAATCAGCCGGGTGGAGGGAAGGCGGCGGGCAAATGAAAACAGCAACATACAGGTTTCGTACTTAAAATTAATTTTTAGACTGAGGAATTACACTCATGTTCTAATTTAATTTACTCAACACATATTTATAATGCTATGCTATATGTTAGGTATTTTAGATTTAAAAGATGGACTTAATCACTTTTATTATAAAAGCTATTTTATTTAGAATTTATTACCTTTAGATCATTTAAGTAAGCTTTCTGTGTTGTTGTTGTTTGGCAATAAGCATAATATATAGGTTAATTGGACTAAAAAAAGGGAAATTATGGGAAAAGTTCAAAGAAGAAAAGAAAACTACTGATAATTCTAGCATCTAAAGATAACCACTCTTAACACTCTGGTGTACTTCTTTGTCACCAAACAGGATTAGGGCATACTATTATGATTCTTTTTTGTGTATCCTTTTTTAAAACTTACTTGCATTTTCCATATTCTTAAAAATTTTTTAAATTTCTTCATGATAGTTTCATTGTATGGACTTACAATAACTTTTTTAATGTGACATTTTTTGGGGAAGTAGATTTTCTTTCCAAGTGAAATAGTGAAAGGAATTTTGTTATTAGTAACTTGGATAATTCAAGTTAGAATTTTAATAACAGACTTTCAGCTGTTAGCTTGACCATACTTTTTAAAAAATTATTTCCTTTTTCTGAGTACCTTAAAAAATGTCAAACTGTTTTGATCCTCATTAAATTAATCTTCTTTTTAGCATGTAAATCATTTCTAAACTGGAAGATAGTTCTCTTTGCTTTTCCCCACCATGAAAATGCCTGGATTTCTTAAAATAATTGTGTTCCCTACTTTAAAAAATAGCTTATCAGGATAAATGTTACAAAAATTGCTATGCTTAAATGAAGAACTTAATGAAAAGAAGGATTATATGTTTAAATTATACCTTTGGCCAGTGAGCATTTTTAGAAGTATAAATTAAATGCACAACACTATGTTTTCTGTTTCTGCTGTTTTCTTAAAGTGTTTGCACAGCGGAATCCCTCAGGGAGGCTTGACAAAAATCCAGATTTCTGCGTGTCACTCCTATAGGTTTACTGCTTGTTCCTTACCTGTTTACACAGATCAGTGTTTTGTAAATACTTCAACTTTTCAAGTATAAACCTTTGTTCTTAAACTTATAAGGCTCACATGAAAAAGCTATTGATATATCTGGCTGCATATTACTTGCACCCTGTTAATGCATGCACCCTGATGATAGGCTCTGATACAGTGAAGATCTGTTTCTGTTGGCCATGTTCATTTCTTAATGCTACTATCTGTGACTATGAGTACTTAATTTACAAATACTCTTGTTCAGAATGTTTTTATTCTTTTTTTATGGTTTTTTTTAATGATTATTTTTGAGAGAGAGAGAAGATAATGTTGAGGGGCAGAGAGAGAGAGAGAGACACAGAAGCTGAAGCAGGCTCCAGGCTCTGAGCTGTCAGCACAGAGCCAGATGCAGGGCTCAAACTCATGAACAGTGAGGTCATGACCTGAGCCGAAAGTGGACACTTAACTGACTGAGCCCCTCAGGCGCCACAGAATGTTTTTATTCTTACTAAGATTTTTTGGTAATAATTTAGTCATTTTTTTTTCTAGACTTCCATGATCATCTTAAAAAGTATATATATATACTCACACACACACATATATCACAGACATGGCAAATTTACTTCCACCTCCCCAAAATATGTGTATGTTAATGAAACTTCTTACTTTGTTTCTTAAATAAAATGAATTTACTGAGTTTTTATCTTAGATGCATTTTAAAAAATAACTATGCTTTAATTTTAGGTCCTTTCTGAAAGATCTGCTACTGAAGTAGACAACAATTTTAGCAAACCGCCTCCATTTTTCCCTCCAGGAGCACCTCCCACCCACCTTCCACCTCCTCCATTTCTTCCACCTCCTCCAACTGTCAGCACTGCTCCACCTCTAATTCCACCGCCAGGTAAATAGTAAATAAGACATTTGATTTTGAAAGAATAACCATGAGTGTTTCTTTTATTTTGAATTCTAATAATTAAAATATGTATTTGAAAATAAAATCTTCATTGATTACACTGCATTTTAATTAACAGATAGGAAACATATTAAATCTTCAATAGATTCACAGTGAAAACAGATGTTTGTGCTATTTCAGCACAGCAAAGAGATTATACTAATAGAGAAGATTGAACAGATAGGAAATTGTGATCTAAGGTATAATAGTGAGCACTAAAATTGCTAATTGTATACATATAAATCCACATTGAACTATAAACCATGTTAATTTGTTTTGAAAAGTGTTAAAGATATTCTTAGAATTGGAGTAGGTTCGAAAATATATATCCTGTAGAGAGATTGAAGTGAAAATCTCCATCTGGTCAGTTATTGTATCCTGATCTTCTGTTAGAAGGCTGCTTCTGGGTGCCAGGCACCTGGTATTTACTTCTTTTAAAAAGTCAGAAAATTTAATTTTTATCATTTTTTGATTATTTTATTGATGGCAATAGAAAAAAAACTCATAAGTGACTCCCAAATTTTATATTTTCAACCTTACATCCAGTGGCCTTCATTATTTTATTTCCATTAAGCTTCCAGTATTTATTCTCCTTAATGAGTTTTGAATGAAACCGCAAGATTGATTGAGATAATTACTTTTTTCCTAAGGAGAATGCCAACAGTAAATGATAAAAACTGGCTCCTTCTCCTAATTATAATACATGTGTGAGAAGGGTTTAATTTTTCTTACATCTATAAATAAATTAGTATCAGTTTATACTAAATAAAAAAATCAGTTGATACGAAAGAGCCATGTCCACTCAGTCACTTTGCAATTCAAGAGAGCTGTACTTGTTGTAAGGGAGCAGTTGTGATCGGAGAACCAAGGCACAGGAAATGGTCTGAGTAGTCCTTCCCTGTAGTATTCATTTTTGGTCTCTAAGTATCAGCTGTTTAATGGGTCCTACAGCTATGACAACTTGATTCCCTTCCATTGTGGCTTCTGTCTTCAAAAAGAATAAGAAAATGATTATGAAAAATGTCTGGTTTTAGAGATTCTGTTTCTCAAAAATAGAGGAAAGAGACGACTTGATAGGTTGGAAGTGCTTACTGCATGCAATGTTACTTCTAAAGTTCAACAAATTTCTTGTTTTGGAGCATAAACCATTCAGAAGTTGTGATTGGACCCAGGATTCTTAGATCCTTAATATGGTGAGAATTAACTGAAGGAAAAGGGAAAGGAATGAGGATGTAGTGATTCATAGAGGAGTCCTTTATCTACTGAAAAAGTAAAATGTAGAAATAATTAATTCCGAACATACTTGAAATAATGACATTATAAGATAATCAGTGTACATGATGATAGTCCTTATGCTGTATTGCTTGATAATCTCATTTTAATTTTACTAGTTATTAAAGGTGATCTCAAAGAACTTCTTTTTATTACTAAGTTAACAGAGTATATCCCCAGATTGCTAATACTTTATATAGTCAACACTAGCTATTGGGAAAGAGTAAGTGGTATGAAAAATGGTGAAAAATAAATACCTTATTGATATAAGAATATTTAGAAGCTCTGTAGGATATTCTTCATAGGCACTGGCAAAATGTTAAAATGTTAAAACTCCATTTCTTTGTTTATAAGGGTTAATAACTTTTAATAATATTTAGATAATCTATGCCATTATACCATAAAGTAACACTGATTATTTTTATTGTTTAAGTTATTTATTTACAGGCTTACCTCGGAGATATTACAGTTCTAGACCACTGCAATAAGTGAATCACATTTGGTTTTGGGGGGGGTTCTTGCTGCATATAAAAGTTAATGTTTATACTCTGCTTTAGTCTATTAAGTGTGCAATAATAGCATTAAATATAGAAATCCTTAATTAAAAATTACTTTATTGCTAAAAAATGCTTATCATCTTTTGAGCTTTAAGTGAGTGTAATCTTTTTGCTGATCTTGGGGTCTTTTGAGGTTGAACTCTGCTGACTGATCAGGGTGGTAGTGGCTGAAGGTGGTGGTGGCTGTGGCAGTTTCTAATGATAAGACAGCAGTGACGTTTGCCACATCCATGGACTCTTCCCTTCACCAACGGTTTCTCTGTCGCACGTGATGCCGTTGGATAGCATCTTCCCCACAGCAGAACTTCTTTCCAAATTGGAGTCAG
>NC_043700.1:153535975-153537188 GCF_006229205.1 Suricata suricatta | reverse complement strand
TTTGAGGTTGAACTCTGCTGACTGATCAGGGTGGTAGTGGCTGAAGGTGGTGGTGGCTGTGGCAGTTTCTAATGATAAGACAGCAGTGACGTTTGCCACATCCATGGACTCTTCCCTTCACCAACGGTTTCTCTGTCGCACGTGATGCCGTTGGATAGCATCTTCCCCACAGCAGAACTTCTTTCCAAATTGGAGTCAGTCCTCTCAAACGCGGCTGCGGCTTTATCAGCAAAGTTTATGTAATATTCTCTGTTCTAACTCCTCTGTGTCATTTCACCAGTCTTCACGGCATCTTCCCTGGGAGTAGATTCCATCTCGGGAAACCGCTTTCTGGGCTCATCCCTGAGAAGCAGCCCCTCCTCTGTTCACGTTTTGTCCCGAGACCGCAGCAGTTCTGTCACACCATCAGGCCCCGCTTCTCAGTCTAGGTGTCTTGTTTCCACCACATCTGCAGGGAGCTCCTCCACGGAAGTCCTGAACCCCACACAGTCCTCCGTGAGGGTCGGAATCAACTCCTTCCACACTGCTGTTCATATTGATATTTGTACCTCTCCCCATGAATCGTGGATGAATGTCTTTAGTGGCATCTCGAATCATGAATCCTTGCCAGAATGTTTTCAGTTCACTTTGCCCAGATCTGTCAGACAGCCAGAATCACTGTTTCTGACAACTACAGCCTTACGAAGTGGGTTTCTTCAGGAATGAGGCCTGAAGCCAAAATGACTCCTTGATCCATGGGCTGCAGAATGGCTGTTTTGTTCTGGGGTATGAAAACAGTCTCCTTGTACATCTCCACCAGAGAGCTCTTGGGTGACCAGGTGTATTGTCGGTGGGCAGTAATATTTTGAAAGGAATCATTTTTTCTGAGCAGTATCTCAACAGCGGGGTTAAGCATGTTGTCAGCAGATGTGCTGTCCTGCAGGCTTTGTTGTTCCACCACAGGGCAGAGCACAGGCAGAGGGGATTCTGCACAGTTCATAAGGGCCCCAGCACTTTCAGAATGGTAAATGAGCGTTAGCTTCAGCTTAAAGTCCCCAGCGGCATTGGCCCATAACAAGAAGAGAGTCAGCCTGTCCTTTGAAACTTTGAAGCCAGGCCTTGACTTTTCTTCAGCTGGGAAAGTCCCAGATGGCATCTTCCAATAGGAGGCTGTTCCGTCTACACTGAAAATCTGTTGTTTCGTGTAGCCGCCTTCATGAATGATCTGAGCAGA
>NC_043700.1:153498316-153535875 GCF_006229205.1 Suricata suricatta | reverse complement strand
CATGAACCAGCCTCTGCTAGCTCCAGACTTTTTTCCTGCAGCTTCCTCACCTCTGTCAGTCTTCATAGAATTGCAGAGAGTTACAAGGGCCTTGCCCTGGATTAGCCTTTGACTTAAGGGAATGTTGTGGCTGGTTTGGTCTTCAGTCCAGACCCCTCAAACTTTCTCCATACTGGAAGTAAGGCTATTTTGCTTTCTTACCAGTTGTGTGTTCACTGGAGTAGCACTTTTAATTTCCTTCAAGAACTTTTCCTTTGCATTTACAACTTGACTGTTTGGCACAAGAGGCCTATCAGCTTTTGACATGCCTTCCTCACTAAGTTTAATCATTTCTAGCTTTTGATATAAAGTGAGAGGCCTGTGACTCTTCTTATCACTTGAACACTTATAGGCACTTATAGGGCTATTAACTGGCCTCATTTCATTATTGTTGTGTCTAAGGGGAGAAGGTCAGAGGTAGTCATAACAACATTTATTGACTAAGCTTGCCGTCTTATATATGATTGAGGTTTGTGGTGCCCCAAAACAGTTAAAATAGTAACATTAGAAGATCCTTGATCACAAATGGCCACAACAAATAAAATAATGAAAAGTTTGAAATATTGTGACAGTTTCCTTAAATGTGACACAAAGACCTAAAGTGTGCAAACATTTGGGAAAGACTCAAGTAGTCTTGATGATGCAGTGTTGTCACAAGCCTTCAGTTTGTTAAAAACACGGTAACTACAGAGTGCTATAAAGTGGGTGCAAAAAATGAGGTATGCTTGTAATGTTAATTTTCAGCTACATGCTTTCCATATTTTAAGTATCTGTCCGGATTTCCTTTGATTGCTTATTCTTAGAATTTCCAGGCTGTCCTGCCAGCATTTAAGAATACTAACTCAGATGAATACTGATGATGATTAAGGTAGTACCTTACTGTGGTCTATTTGCTGGTGGCTGGGAGATACCAATTCATACTAAAACCAAATATTTGTAAATTGAGACTATCTGAATTACTCCTTAATTTTACTAGCTCATGAGTTGTTTGTTGGGAGAGAAGATAGTTCATATTTCCAACTATGTTTCCCAACAGTGCTAATCACAGAGATCTTTTGCATACTGGACATTCCCTAAGTAGGACTGCCAATTGAGTTAACATGATTTTGTATCCATAACACCAGATTGACAGTTGATATAATTAGACACTTATCAATCAGAGTGGGTACTAGCTTTCAATAACAGTGTGCATGGATGTTTACCAACCGAATCTAGGCCTTCCTTGATTAAAGCCACATTTTCAGTTACCGTTTACCACAGAACCACATGATTACAGTACATTCTATAGAGTTTACTGTAATTTAGATCACCTTAAGAATTAAAAGCAGCTAATGAAAGAAAGCTGTGGCTCTGGAGTCTTTTTATAAGTTTGCCTTAAAATTTTTTCTTAGAGAAACCCAGAGTTTTTCTAGAGAAATACTAAAGAAAGAAAGGGGGGGGGAAATCCCTTGAAAATTTAAACGTATTTTAATGTTTTTTTTGTTAACATTTGTTTTGAAATGCAGAAGTTTTAAAGCCCATAGGCCTGTATAAGATAGGACAAATACAGTAATCATTTACTATACCCGTATTTTCAGATGCAGATTTTTTCATAAATAGAGTGTACATTCAGGTTTGCCTGGAATGGGTGTTACTTTATACCTTTTGTTCCAGCATAACTATTACCATTCACTCTCAAAAATGCCCTGGTTTGAAGAAAAAAAAATGATGGAGGTTTCCAAGCATGACTCAGTTGCATAATGAGGTGATAGGGGTTGCATGCATTCAAGGGACTTTTACGGTCAAATAGCAGACAAGGAGAGGAGCATTGCCTCCCACCCCCTAAAACACATAGCCACAAGCACACAGGAAACCTTGTTAGTAAAAGAAAATATTTGCCACAACTGATTTGTATGAACAGTGGAGTAGACATATTGTATTGGAGTGCAAGAAATATGTATAGGACCTCGTCCTAAATGGATATCATGCCATTGGGACTAGCTTTTTATGTGAATACGTATTTACTGTGGTTTCTTGCTACCATACTAGCAGTGGCTTGAAAATATTGATTATTCAACATCTTAATTTTCAGAAAGTCTGTTATTTTGACTGAACTACCCCCTAGTTTCTGTTGGTTAAATTTTTCAGAAATACATTAGTACGGCTTCATGCTTTCACTGAGTAATAGTAGAAATTCATTTGACCCTTGAACAATACCAGAGTTAGGGGCACCAACCCCCACAGGCAGTTAAAAATCTGCAGATAACTTGACTTCCTGGAAAATTCTACTGATAGCCTATTTTTGACTGGAAGCCTTACTCATAACAAACAATCAACACGTGTTTTTTATGTTACATGTATTATGTACTTTTTCTTAAAGTACGCTAGAGAAAAGAAACTAACATCATAAAGAAGAAAAACTGAATTTATAGGTCTGTATTATAAAAAATCCACATGTAAGTGGGCCTGTACAGTTCAAACCCATGTTGATTAAGGGTTACTTGTAACAGCTAATAATAGCTAATATTTCTTGAATGCTTGCTTACTATTGAGGGTACTGTTCTGAACACATTTCATGTATTAACTCAATATATATGATTCTTGACAACATCTGAAATAGATATTATTCTAATTTTACAGAAGAGAAAACTGGGGCTTAAGATGTTTAAGCAATAGCTAGAAAATAGAACCAGTAGGCAGTTTTGCTTCAAAGCCTGTTTTGTTATCTGTGTTGAAATGAATCATGGCCTGTGTTAAGAAAGCTGTATTATATATGGTACTATGTGTATTTACCTCAATAGCATGTCTTTTAAAAGCTTGGGTTTTTTTGTTTTTGTTTTTTGTATTTTCCTCATGTTGAAGTGCATGCATATATATTTGTGGATAGAGAAGTTAGGGAGGTTGAGGAACTAGATTTTTTTTTTTTTAAATCTAGTTAACTGAGGTTTTGCTACCTACCTGATTTGTGTTAAGTCTGTTTACTGATTATATACTTGTGAAATATTTGTTGGAAAAAATATTATAAAATTGGAAAGATTGATGTTACATAGTGCAGTTGATTTTATGGTACTTTTTTTATTGTGGTAAAATATGCATAATATTTATTATTCTAACCACTTGTATGTAAACAGTTCACTGGCATTAAATACACTGACAGTGTTCTATAACCGTCACTACTGTCTATACCTAACTAAAACTTTTTCATTATTCATAACAAAACTATACTCATTAGACAATAACCCTTCCCCCTACCCCAGCTCCTGGTAGCCTCTCTTTCTTTCTGTATGAATTTTTTTTTTCTTTCTGTATGAATTTGTCTATTGTAGGTACTTCATGTAAGTGAAACCCTATAGTATTTGTCCTGTGTCTGGCTTATCTTGTTTTTAAAATAATTAATGTTTGTAAACTATTTTTTTAAACTATGTTCAAACTATATTTCATTTTATTGTAGACTTTTAATTTAAAATTTTAAATGTCAATTTAGTGTCATCCTATTTTATCTTCATTTTTTTTATAATAGAGTTCATTGAAAGAAGGTAGATTCATTTTAGCTCATTTCTTGTTAAATTAATCAAAATTAAGGCTCATGTGACTATGGTTCAGAGCAATTAAAACTCTCAGGAGTAGAATTCTGTTAAGTTGAAGAAGGCTCTTTGCTTCACTGAAATACTATAGTCCAACTAGTTCAGACCACAGAGAAAAATCATCCCTGCTTTTAAAGTTGGATATAAGATTTACCTTTTATCTAGATTTGAAAACATCTAGGGTTCTGCAATTTAGAAGGGTTTCCTAAATTCATTCCAAAAGATTATTGTCAAGTATCTTTGTGTCTCACTAGTCACGTAGTGCCATGATTTATATGAACTTAAAAATGGTGTTAATTCATTAAATATCTTGATTTGGGGTTAGCAGTGGCACGGGAGTTAGAGAGAAAGGCAGCGCACTTTCTGCATTTCCTCTGAGGCCTACATTGTGGATTAGTTTTCTCTTTGCAGTCTGGTTCCAGCAGAGTGGGTCTTAAACTTTTTGGTCAGAGACTGTACTCTAAAAAAAAAAATTATAACAATCCCACAAAGAGGTTTTATGTATGCATGGTTTATCTGTTTTTTTGTATTAGAACTTAAAACTGAGAAAATGTTAAAATATTCTTAATAAATCCATTACATATTAGCATTCAGACAACATTTGTATTATGTAAAATACTTTTTTCAAAACAACAAAAAACAGTGCAAAGAGTGGCCTTGTTTTATGCTTTTGCAAATATTGTTTTACGGTGTGGCTTAGTAGAGAAAAGCTGGATGCTCCTGTTTGTTTCTGCGTAGAATCTTTTTGTGGTTCCCCACACTGTGCAGCCTCTAGAAAACTTTATTGGACCCTCGTATGAAAATGAGCATGAAAATGGCAAATAACTTCTTAGTATTTTTATGAGAGTGCTTTTGACCTTGCAGATTCCTTAGAAGGGTAGAGACCCCTAGGAATAACACTTTAAGAACTGCCGCATTAGCAAAAGTGTGGCCTGTTCTGGATGAATATTATCTGTACCCTTGAGAAAGTACAATTTTGAGAGTCTATTTTATGAATATATTTATTAGTCTAATTTTTATAGTTCTGTAAGATTTTTGGTCTTATACTGTAAATCTGCCTAATAACAGATGCTATTTGCCAAAAATCTTTTTTCCAGAAGTACCTTTAAAAAATATTCCTTGAAGTTTTTTGAGAACTGTACTCATTTTTTCTTTAGTTTTTTTATATTAGAAAACCCCCAAGAGCCTATCAATATTTTCAGTAATTTTAAAATAGGGAATAATGCTAATTATCTAATTATTTTTCATTTGAACATTTCTGGCACAATTAATTTAAATGTAAACTTAATGGATATTAAAACCTTCTTTACAATGATGACTTTCGAATGTCCTTTTTTCTCATGGGTGTTCCCATTATAATAGTTACATTTTGAATATACTATAGATGCTACATTTTATAGAATTTAATCATGGTTTAATATTTGCCTTTTGTTTGTGCTACTCTTCCAATCATTTTGTGATAACATTGGAGCTTATAGAGACCAGTTTCTATGTAAAGTTCTTTGTAAAAACACTGACATTTGTATTCAGAGATATTTTTATTTGTCTAATGTGGGATTTTTGTGTTCAGGCTTTAGATTATAAATTAGAGGACTAAGTAATCTTAATAAGAATAAAATAGTTCACTTTATAGTTAGTGGAAAATTATCTTGTTTAGCTTTTAGGTATGGAGTAGACTTGATAACTTGGTTGCTTTAAGTTTTGCGACCATATGACCTTTTAACAAATTTTTAAAAACCATTACTCTCATCTTTTTTTTACACCTGGTAATAAACTGTTTTACTTTAATTATTAAATAATTCTATGGTATTCTACATCTGTTTCTTTTCTTAAAGGCTAGATAGTAGACAATATGTGTGGTGTGTGTGTATAAAAAATACTGATATATAGAAAAGCATGTAGTGTGGAAGGTAATATTTAAAGATTTTTATAAACCTTGACTCTAGGTACTCAGTTTCTTTGTGCAGAATATACTTACACAGCTTGATGATAATAGAAGTAGAAATCAATGTTAAGGAAAGTGATCAAACTTACCTATTTGTAACATAACAGTGCCGATGAAATTTAGGAATTTGTGAGAACTTGGAAGCATAATTTGCATAATTCTGCTATACTTTTTTCATTCACTTGAACTTAATAGAAAAATGATAGGTAGTTATTATACATATACATACATATTATAACAGGTGGTTAGTTGTTGCTGAGTAGCCAATCACTCCAGAAAGTAGTGGCTTCAAACAACATACATTTATTATTGAATAGTTATTGTGGGTTAGAAATATAAAGACAGCTTAGCTGGGTCTCTGCTTCAAAGTCTGCCACAGACTTTGAGATCGTCATCTCAAAGGCTTGACTGAGAAGGACTCTTTCAAGATCAGTCGCTTCTTTGTTGAAATCAAGATTCATTTCCTCTCCTGTGTTACAACTTGGTACATGAAACGATGAATGTTAAGAAGACAGTAGAGGATACAGGCAAAATAGAAGTCACTGTCTTTTTTAACTTTTTAGGCCTTTTTTTAAGCCCAAATGACATCCTGTCACTTTTGCTGGATCTTTTTTGTAGAAATAAGTCATTATTTATCTAGTTCATACTCAGGGGAGGGCATAAATACCAAATGTGTAAAAAGGCATAAGTACCAGGAGGCAGGGATCATTAGAAGCCATGTCAGAGGGTATCGAGCATGTAACTTTTTTCTGCCTTAGAAAAATAATGAGCTACATTGAGAATGACCTCATACACAGTTCTTATTGTTGCTGAGTACAGAGCCTCTATTAATTTTGTGTGAATTTTAAAATATAATAAATTGCCTTAGGTATCACAGGGATGCTGCCTTTCTAATTCTTTGCCTCAATTTCTTCACTTCTTATATAGGATTTTAGGTCCCCCACCCCCATGCTTTACATTGAGAGTGTGCATTACAGGAAAAATTATATCTGATTCTCTTTCTTTTGAAGATGCTGGATAGTATAGGCTGTCAAATAGCTGTATTATTTTACTTCAAAGTTTTCCATGTTCTGTTTGTTTCATAAACATTTGGAATGGAATTTATTTCATGTGTATTGAATATTGAGCTATTTAGCAGCAATCCATAGCAAAATTTAGGATCTGACTCATTGATTCTCAAAGTATGGTCCCTACTCAGCAACGTCATCATTTCCTTGTTAGGAATGTAAATTCTTTGGCCACACTGCAGACCTACTAAATCAGAAACTCTAGGGCCAGGACCCAACAGTCGGTGTTTTCACAAACTCTTCCAGGTGTTTCTTTTGCTCACTAAAATTCTAAAACCTAATCTATACAGTCCTATTAGAACTTGAATATTAGTTTTCTCAAAGCTTTGGCCTACAGGACTAGAAATCTTACTTTTATTACTGTTATGCAAGGCTTTCCATGGAAATAAATTTTTTTCATACTCATTTTACAGATAAAGGAAACAGTAAAACACAATACTTACTGTGGAACTGATACCTGTTGGTTAGGTAGCGTGTGTGTAGCCAGGAGGGTGGGAGTGTTGAAGGTGAGGACAGGAAGTTTTGAGGCCAGTTATCTCTTTTCTTACTCAGGTTTCTCTTGTTATCAAAAGTCAAATACTAAAGAGTGATTTTTACACGAGAATTATATTGATCCAACATTATATCACATACTAAACTTTTGTAGTTGCATTTTGAAAATATATCTGATAATACCAAAGAATTCATTTGTATTGTGTTTTATTTACTTTGTGGTTCTGGTTCAGTAAACATTAACCAGTAAAGCTTTGCACTCAAATATCTTAGAGCTTTCTCAAGGACCTTTTCTGGTTCTCATACTAACTTTGTGATGAATAGATATGGACTGGAAAGACAGCTATTTATATATAGCATGGTTTTTCTTTTCATTAATTCTTCACAGTTCATTGTTGAAAAATACCTGTCCTGTGCCACTACTATAGTAAGATTAAGATTAACAGCAGATTGTGATTTGGGGCGCCTGAGTGGCTCAGTCAGTGCAGAGTCCCATTTTGACTCAGGTCATGATCTCATGGTTCGTGAGTTCCAGCCCCACGTTGGGTTTGCTGATGTCCTTGCAGAGCCTGCTTCAGATCCTCTGTCCCCCTCTCTTGATGCCCCTCCCTCGCTGTCTCTCACTCTGACATTAGGAAAAAAGACCAATTTTAATAACCTTCATAGCATAATTAATAATTTGATTATAACTTTTATCTTTATGTTTTGTGAAAGTTTGATGGTATTTTGGAAGGCTAACTTTTGAGAGGACTCACAAGTAATTTCTAAGTTATTTTGCATTAATTCACATTTTAGTAAGTTGCAGTGAGCATTAGCCAAAGTGATGCATGTTGCTCATGTATCCATTTGAGTAGTTTATTAGGATTACAGAGTTCTCTGTCTTATACAGTAGCCTTCCCTTTTATCTGCAAGGGGTATGTTCCAGGACTCCGAGTACCTGAAATGGTGGAAAGTACTGAACTCTATATCCATCCACTAGGTGTTCTCCCCACTTTTACATGCCTGTGATAAAGCCTAATTTGTAAATTAGTCACAGTAAGAGATTAACAATAATAAAGTAGAACAGTTATAACAATATACTGTAATAAAGGTTATTTGAATGTGATCTCTCCCTTTCAAAATATTTATTGTGCTTGCCTTTCTTGTGATGATGTGAGATGATAAAATACCTACGTTATGAGATGAATTGAGGTGAATGACACAGGCACCGTGACATAATGTAGCATTAGGCTACTGTTTACCCTCTGACAGTGTATGTCAGAGGAGGATCACCGGCTTCTGGACTGTGCTTGACTTGGCTAACTGAGACTGTGGGCGGGAATCATGTCTGAGGAGGGGCTGCTGTACACCTAAGGAAACAGTCATGTATTTAAATGTAAAACTAGGCCACGTAGTGGAGTTAAACAGTGCTGTGAAAGACTTCATACTGTTCTAAAGAAAATCAGGTAATAAAAGATATTAATGATAGAACATTTAATATCTGCCTTTCTTCCTTTTCCCATTTAGTATGGTGTCTAGGACTCTGCTAGCTTCTATTGTTTCCTGGATTCTTTTAGTAATATAGGAAGCAGCAAGGTAACTTCAGGATGGACCAGAACTGCCGTGAAGTGTAGATGAAGTTAGTAGGCATTTGGAGGTCTCGTGATTTTTGAAAGAAATATAATGGCTTACATATCTTTTATATATCTTTTTCAGTCTTGTTGGTTTTGTAAGTTTAGCATATACTTTTATTGTGTGGGCAGTTAAATCAGGTGCTTCATTGTCCATTTTAAAACCACTGGCTGCCTTAAGATTTTTTTTTTTTTAATAAACCTGTTACTCTGGTAAAACCTGCACAGAAAATATTTAAATTACGAGCAGATGTTTCCATCGACAAGGAAACATTTGAAAGTGATTGTTTTCATTATTTTTCCCCATGCATTTAATTAATGAATTTGACTTTTCCCCCTCCCCCTCTTTTGGACTAATTTTGATGCAGTTTTTAAGATAGGATTTAGTAAACCATCCTGAATGTTGAAATTATGGTATAAAATTTTTTATGAAAAAATTTTTTTCTATTTTCCTAGTTAGAAATGTCATTATTCTTCATACAAAAGATAGAATTTGTATGCCACATAAGTTTTACATTAGGATTTAAGGGCACATTTAACCAGTGTAAATTGAGAATGTTTATTTATACATAGTTTATTTCTTAAAGTTTATATCTGTGCAAATATGAATGAGAGTCACCCAGATTAGTATATAGTGATTCCTTTAGAAGTAAATTGTCCACATTTTCTTAATGTGCCCTGGGGGTGTGTGTGTGTGTGTGTGTGTGTGTGTGTGTGTATATATATATATATATATATATATATATATATATATATATATACATATGTGTGTGTGTGTGTGTATGTATGTATGTATATATACACATATATATGTATATACATATATATATGAATTGGCTATATCCCCCTTTCCTGTTTCCACATATCAGAGGAAATAATAACCTTTCCCCAGTCCTGTCAATAGTAGTAAAACAATCCACGGCAACATTTGAAGGTCCTACAAAGCTTTACAAAAGTGAATATTCATCATCTTCATAGTTACCTCATATTATGTACAGTATTAAAGACCCCACTGATCAATTTCTCTATTAAAATAAGATCAGATGTTGATTTTCAAACTTAGTGTTAATTTCATGGAGTTTGATAGTTGTGCACAAAAAATGCACAACTGTGCTTTTTTAACTGCTGTCTAACTTTGTGATTACACGTAGTGGGGGAAGTCTTGTTACCAAGTTGTTAGACTTGGGTTTCACCAGGAAGTCGGATGTTGTACTGGAATTGTTGGTCCTCTGCAAGAAAACAGAATGCTTCTTTTGAGTGAATAAGCCAGGAAAATGAGGCGAGGGGTTTATTTCAAAGGTCTTTTTTTTGGTGATGGCATAAAAACATAACAGGTTATAAAATCCAGTTACTATATTAAATTTCATCACTTGTTTTTTAGGTATTCCAATAACTGTACCACCTCCAGGTAAAACTTTTTTCATGTTTTCTCCATCATTGTTAATAAACATGAAATTTCAAGCTTATAGTTACAGGAGGGACAGTGTCGATATGGTTAGACTATGGAGTAGGCTATTGGGATTTCAAGGTCCTATTTTCAGCTCTGCCTTTGCTTCATTCCAGTTTTGATTAAGATACTTAGTTTTCTTATACCTGTCTTACCCACTTTTTGTAGAAATAGAGATTCTGAGAAAATTCTCACCATAGCAATTTATTGAAGAAAACAGTATGGGATATAAAATAAAATTTTTATGAAAAAAATTTTTCAAACCAATGAATTTTTTACATGCTAAAGCAACTACAAAGAGACAAGAAGGATCATTTATCTTGACTTTTTCATGGTTTCTGATTTTTTTTCTTTACCCTGCTGAAATAACTCAGTATCATGAGAAAATACATTCTGAACCATGCAGTTAGGTAGACTGACAACTGGTCAGATGGTTGTTCTTAGGGTGGTCGTTAAATTGTTGATTGTTGTAATGGTGTGACCAGTAGTTTATATGTGACCAAGTGTGGGTTTTTTGATACTTGTCAGTGTTGTCTTTTTTAAAATATTTTTTTGCTGTGTGATGCAAATGTGATAGCAAGTGTATTTATGGAGTTCAATATTAAAGGCCAAGGAATATAAACACAAGAAGGAGGACAGTGCTTGGAAGGGTGGGTCTGAATTCACAATGACCTCGATAAACAAATTGTGGAGTTTGGTTAGCATAGGATAGTATACATATATAGTGGTGGTATAGTGAGTCATTGATTGTGTATCAATGTGGCTGAGAAAGACTGATCAGGAAAAGTCATAAAGGAACCATTGGTGTGTCTCGTTTAAAAAGAAATGTGGTTGAAAGGGTGTGTAAGATAGGATTTTTAATCCTATTAATTGCTGCACTTCACAGTTCTGAGATGTTTAATAGAGGAATGACAGATCCTGAAACTGGGCGCAGTAAAGATGAGCATGGTGAATTTGAAACAACTTGCAGCAGGGCTGAAAATGGATTTAAATGGACTTTGAGAAGGATGAAGGGAACTGGGATTCATATTTACATCGAGTACTAAAGAAGGAGGCTTAGTGGAAGTGTTTTCAAATATGTAGAGGGTGATAGAGAATATGACAATGATTGCTTCATGTTCTCATTAAGGACAGCATATGAATTGTAGTGTGAGAGGTTTAAATTACATAATTTAAACATTTCCTAATAGCAAGGATTGTTAGAACTTGGAAGGAATTGGTATCGTAAGTTGTAGAATCTTAAAGTCTTTTGTTGGGATGCTTTATTGCCTATCTGAACTTGAAAGTGCAGAGTAGATTAACTGTTAAGGTCCCTTTTAGCCATATTCTGTGGTTTTTCATTTAGGTATTATGAATTATTGGGAATGCAGACCTCATGATATAAAGATACAAATTATTTTCTTTTCAAACTAATCCAGAAACTATATTATGTGCCCTTCTTTGTAAAATAGTTCTTTAGGGTTGTGCTATTTATATTTAAAACATATTTTATAATGGATGTTCTGAGCCTTAAGCATTTATATATTTACTGGTAAGATTTTATTTAAAAATTATAATTTAAAGGAAATTTATATACATCTAAAACAAAATATTTTTTGAAAGGGGTAAATGCTATTTTATTTGCTTTTCTTCAAAAGTATTTCAAGTATAACATATCTGGTGGCAACACTACTACTCTTTTATATATGGATAAGGTAAGGCATTGAGATTAACTTTCTCATACTCACAAAATGGGCTGTGTGTGGTGCTGAAAATAAGACCGAGTGTCCTGACTCCCAGTTTGTGCTCTGTGTAGTAGACCAGACTGTTCATTTAAAGTTTTATTGCTCAAAAAATCTGTTTATAAGTTTAAGCTCCATGTTTTCTGTCCATTGTAACATAGAGAAGCACGTTATGTCCCCAGAGAAATTTAGTGAGACGCAGCAACTTTGTTTCACACTTGACATTAAATGTACATTCTATTAACTTTTTTATCTTATGATTGAATGTTTCAGGTTTTCCTCCTCCACCAGGCGCTCCACCTCCGTCTCTTATCCCAACAATAGAAAGGTAAATCAGTATGGATAGTGTAAAACTTCTTATCATTGGTAGACTTTTGACAGAAAAATCATATACATGTCTTGGTAATATTTTCAGAGATTTCACTTTGTAAACATTAAGTAGTGCCTCCCTTTTAATTCATGAGTCTAGACCTGTGTTAGTTACTTTTATATAAGATGTTTGACCTGTAGTCCTGTAACAACACAGTACAGAGAAAACCAAATGATAGTATTTTGAAATATTTTGGTTTGAGTTATGACACACTGGTGAAAGAAATTCCTAGTCATTTTTGTGGTATGTACAGATGACTAGTAATCATGAATAATGCATGTCTGTTTTAGGACTAAGTAAGGACAGTTCTTATCAGGGACCATAGTAAAGAAAAGCCACCATATTCCTTATGAGCCTGCAGAAACTCTCAACTTTCACAAAGGAAGGTTGGATCCATTCTGCATGGCAGTAGCCTTATTTTTTTATTCTAGGAGTGCTGTACTAAAGAGTATTTACCTTTTTACATAGATGCCATCTATTTATATAGATGGCAGCATGGTGTTGAACAACACTACATCTCAGATGTGGCTCAAATTTGTCTTCAGAATTCCCTAGTTTTGTGTTGCCAGGCAAGGTTCATAGCTACTTTTTGAGACTTTGTTTCCTCTTTCACCAAATGGGGTTTAGAGTTGTGAAGATTAAAACAGCTAGTGAAATAACAATCAGCACAGTTCTTGGCAGATAGAACTTACTTAAAAAAATGGTAGCCATTACTGTTTTCTCTTAAGTAGCGAGTAAATTCTATGAAACTAATGTATTTCAGAAAACGTGATACAAATTCTATTAATAGAAAAATATTGAGAACTTTACATCAATAGCATCAAACCATGCATAATTTTCAACAAGGAACTGATAAAGCCTAGTCTTAATTGTGAGAATATAAGGATATAATTTTTGAGAATATAAGAATATAATTTTATTAAGTCCTTGTTAAATATATAATTTTCTCAATCATCAAATGTTAAAAAGTATTATTTGTTTGTCCTGTCTGGAGGGGGCATGAATTTCTAGATCATTAAAACCTATTTTTTTAAAGTGTATTTATTTATTTGAGAGAGAGTGCAAGTGGGGAAGGGACAGAGAGAGAGAGAGAGAGAGAGAGAGAGAGAGAGAGAGAGAGAGAGAGAATCTGAAGCAGGCTCAGCACAGCAACTGCTGCACGGCTCAGTCTCATGAACCATGCGATTGTGACCTGAGCCAGAAATCAAGAGACAGATGCTAGCCGACTGAGCCACTCAGGTGCCCCAAACCTGTTTGTTTGTTTGTTTAAGATTAAATTTTAGCAAAGTCTCAAGTACTCTGTTATTCTCTCAGTTTCTTTTGGGAATCAAGCTGAATTCATTGGATTATTCACATTAAAAGTACTAGCAAGCTATATATTTCTTTATAAGTGGGTTTAATATGTTTTGAGGTTAAAAATCTGTTTTCATATTATAAAATAAAATTACAGAATTAAGGTTTATCATTATATGGTAGTTAAATGAAAGTCATAATTCTGCCTTGATGTTTTGCATTTGCACCAAACTATTAAAATTTAGAACTTATTTGTAGCACATAAAAATACATTTTTCTTCAACAGTGGACATTCCTCTGGTTACGATAGTCGTTCTGCACGTGCTTTTCCATATGGCAATGGTAAGTATTATTTTTAACTGTCCAGATTCAATTTAACCAGTATTTAGATATTTTTAAAGCAATAAAAACATACTTCCATGGTTTTAAATACTAGCTTATAGAGCAGTTAAAAAATATTAACTAAAAGAATATGTCTTACATTCTAGGTTACTTTACCGAAGAATTTTCATTTTTTATCAACTATACTCTTAATGATGAGTAAATGGTGACACAGCACAAATACTTGGACCTTGCCTTTTCCTAAAAGAATTTAGGATTTGTCTGGAAATTGTCTCAAACTTCATTCATAATCTTTTCGTTCCTTGCTTCGTGTCATCCAGCTAACCTTATTCTCTTTTCCCCTCACTGTTTTTTCTTCTAGATCATTTGATCCTCTTTCCTGTCCACTCTTTACAAAGTAATTCATTCTAAGGGCTTCTGATACCATTTTTCTGTTTAGATCTCTTGATCATTCATTCATTTCTTTTAAAAGTGCTATGCATTGCACTAGGTTTTAAGGATACAGTAAACTATAAATCCTCATTAAGTTTATAGGCTAATGAGGAGCAGCCACGTGATGGAAGAAGGTATCGTGGGAGACACCTCTCCAGAAGGAGCGGAGAGGGAGATGTTTTTTGAGTTTCCAGTCATGTTCAGAGGCATAGAGGTGAGAGAGAACGTGGTAGGCTTTTTGAACTGAAAGAAGTGTGGTGTGGCTGGGGTATAGAGATTGCATGGTGAATGTTTAGAGATGAGACAGGAGGTTATGCAAGGTGTTACAGCCATGCTGTATAGATTTTCAGCCTTATTCAGAAGGCTGTGAGGAACGATTTAATTTTATGCTGAGCTATAAAGTTGTTAGACTCACATTTGAAAAAGGTCCATTCTGGCTCCTTACTGTGAGGAAATTGTGGGTTCGTAGGGTGGATTGAAAGAGAAATGGCAAAAATGCTGCTTAATTTGGGGAACACGAAGCTATTGGAATAATCTGGGAGAGAAACGGTGACGTCACATATTCAGATAGTATCACTTGGGATGGAGAACACTGAATGCTTCCAAAGGCTTTTGCACTGTACAAGTTATAAATCTTGGTAGTAGATCAAGTGTCTGTCATCTGCCTCCATTTACCTTGTAGGTGTCTGGATCGGGGTGTTGTAGTGTCCTTCAGACCCACCTTGTTCAGATTGCATGTGTGCCATCCATCCACTGTTGACTTGTTTCAGTGATTGTACAGCCTTTTATTACTGACTTGTTGGTTCATTGATTAGTTCTTGCTGGGCTCCCAGGAAGTCCTGCTCCTTGGCTTGGAATCTTGTTTTTCCCTCTCATTTTTCTTCTCTCTTCTGCACTTCGAGGCATAGATCTTCACTTCTTCCATAGATCTTCACTTCTTCCATAGATCTTCAACTATTAAATAGCATAATTCTTCCTTATAGGGTTGAAGCTCCTTGGCTTGGAATCTTGTTTTTCCCTCTCATTTTTCTTCTTTCTTCTGCACTTCGAGGCATAGATCTTCACTTCTTCCATAGATCTGCACTTCTTCCATAGATCTTCAACTATTAAATAGCATAATTCTTCCTCATAGGGTTGAAGTTTAGTGAGACCACATTAAAGCACTTTAGTCGCGCTATTTAACACTCAAATATTAGCTGTGATTTTTATCATTATCCCCACCATCTCCAGCAAGCTCTGAGTTCTCTCTCCTGCACTTCGAGGCCCCGTAGCCTGAGTGTTAACGCATAGACCTTGCATTTAGCCTGGGGGCGGGTTCCTCGTAACTTGGGATAAGTTAAATAACCTAAATCCCTTCCCTCCTCTGTAAAATCAGCTTTGAACATAAAGTGCTCAGCACAGGGCCCATAATAAGTAAGGCCTTGACACATGTTACTTGTTTAATTATTTAAAATTTTACTTTTCCCTTTTTTAAGGCACTTGCCATTTTCTTTTTCGTGAGATTCCTTGTATATTTGTTTCAGTACACATGAGGAATAGTCCATATCAGAAGTATGAAGACGTAATTCTTGAGATTACCTATACAGTTTCCTTGTGGAAGATTTCATTTTTTAATGTTTATTAAGCACTTAAAGTAGGAGTGCCTGGGTGGCTCTGTTGGTTAGGCCTCTGACTTCGGCTCAGGTCAGATCTCACGTCTGTGGGTTCGAGCCCCGCATCAGGCTCTGTGCTGACAGCTAGCTCAGAGCCTGGAGCCTGCTTCCAGTTCTGTGTCTCCTTCTCTCTCTGCCCCTCCCCCTCTCATGCTCTGTCTCTCTCTGTATCAAAAATAAATAAAACATTTTAAAAAATTATAAAGTATATTGCAATAATTACTGAGAAGAAAGGAGTTTTCTTCATCCTAATAAAACAGAACCTTGGAATGAAGGTTATGATACACCTTCCTCTTTGTTGGTAATTCTGTTTTACCTTTGTTATTTTAGAATTTATCCTCAAACACTGGTTATTAATTTTCTTGATGTACATATTAATATATTAAAATTGTGCTCATATGGGCACCTGGGTGGCTCAATTGAGCGTCTCTTAATTTCGGCTCAGATCACGATCTCATAGTTTGTGGGATTGACTCCCATGTCGAGCCTGCTTGGGATTCTCTCTCTCTCCCTCTCCTTCTCTCCTCCCTCCCCTGCTCATGCACATTCACACACACTCTCAAAATGAATAAACTTAAATATATTGTGCTCAGTTAAAAAGTAATTTTTGTAGAAATATCAAAGAACTGCACAGACCAGCATTTTTGTTGCTTTTTAGTTCTTCTGATGGTCTGCATGGTATTTTTGGATAAGCTTATCACTCTATTTCTTGATTTATAGAACTATAGATACCATCTATTATTCGTCCTCTTAGGATAGATGTGTATTTTGCTCACTTACCATCACTGCCCCTCTCTTTTCCCCACCAGTGAAGTTATGACTTTCTTTAATCTATGTTTCCTCGTTTTCATGTACTACCAGTACCTGTTAAGGTGCAGATTTCCAAGGCTTTACCTCGCCTTCCCCCTCTGCCTGCCAGCTTTGGTCAGCCATACTTCTGCTTAGAAACATTTATTTTCCGTCCTATAACCCAAACTGTCTCACATATTTTTTATTCTGAAAGCTAAACAATAAACCATATTTACATTATTATGACTTTATAAATGTTGTATACAGTAAAGATCATTATAGTACTCAAGCCCTGCAAAGGAGAAAGTTCCAATGGCAAATTGAAATTACCTTAGACTTACATCAACTGTAAAACCATACTACATTTTAATTGGATTCATATTTGGGGAGCCTGGGTGGCTCAGTTGGTTAAGTGTCCAACTCTTGGTTTCAGCTCAGGCCATAATCTCATGGTTTCATGGGTTTGAGCCCCACTTCGGGCTCTGCACTAACAATATGGAGCCTGCTTGGGATTCTCACTCTCCCCTCTCTCTCAGTCCCTAGCCTGCTTCTGCTTGCTCTCTCTCAAAATAAATAATAAAAAATTTTAATTGGGTTCACATTTGAACTGTGACTTTCTCCATCTCAAGATTTTCCCCTCAAGTTTTCAAATTTTGTTTTTCATGTATGTCCTTAAGCCCTCCGGCATTCATTTTTGCCGATGTTACAAGGTAATGATGTAATTGTCCCAGTGTTATTTGTTGAATAGTCTGTCCTTCCTGAGGTTTTGATGTCCCATCCATTCACGTTCCATTTTCCATGTGCACTTGAGTCTGTTTCTTGGCTTCTTAGACTACTCATTTCACTAACTGTCCCTTTGCAAATAATGCCACATTATTTTAATGATTGAGTTTTATTGTAATTCTCCTATGTGGTGCAGCAAAATCTACCTACTTATTCTGCTTCTGAGGTAGTCTTGGGCCATTGCTCTTACATATCCATTCTAAAATCAACGTTGGAAGTTCCATGAAAAACTATTTTGAGATTTAGATTAATAACATATTATGCTTACTTTAGACAAAACACTGTTAACTCATGTAATCCTGATAGTCTTTACAGTAGGCGTACTGTTACTGTTCCCATTTTATGGATGAGGTAATTGAAGAACAGCCACATTAAGTGGTTTCCCCAGTAGCACAAAGTAAGTGGCAGATTCAGGAGCTGACACCATGCAGCCAGGCTCCAGAGTCCTTGCTCTTTACTAAACCAGCTTGGGGTCCCATTGATGCTTAGACCATTTTTGTGGGATTTGTGTCTTAACAACATTGAGTCCAACAGTGAATAAGGACTCTTTGTTTATGGAGATGTTCTTTAATACATTTCAATAAAGTGCTATAATTATCTTCAAACAATTTTTACAAATCCTTGGTTAGATTTAGTCATTGTCATCTAATGTTTTGTTACTGTTTTAAGTGATATATTCATTCAAACATCCTTTTCTGTTTGTATTTGTTTGTATTTATATAGAGGATTGGTTTTTGTTTTATTTATACACATAATACATATATACTAATCAATGTATATATATTGATCTTGTAGCCAGTTATCTGTTGAATTCTTAGTATAATTTGTCTATAAAGGCTCTTTAGCCTGCAGTATCTGCAGATAATGATTTTGTTACTTTTGCAATTCTTGCTCCTCCCTATTTTTTGTTTGTTTGTTTTGAGGGAGAGTTCTTAACTGCTCTGACTAGCATCTCTGTGTAATGTTGAAGTATTGAAAGTGGAGTTCTTGTCTTGTAACCCCTGCCCCCCTTTCCCTTTTTTAAGATAAACTTTTACATTTTTACTACCAGGCTTTTTTGCTATTTGGTTTTTGATGGAGTCCTATATCAGATCAAGGAAAGTTTCCAAGAGCTTTTAAACTAAATGGATATTGAGTTTTAATCAAATGTTTTCTGAGATAATCATACCGCTTTTCTTCTCTAATCTGTTAATGTGGCTAATTTCTAAATTTTTCTAACATTAAGTCACTGTTATTTTCTGAGATAAACCTAATGTGGTCATGATTGGTTATCTTTAAAAAATAATAATAAACACTTGATTGATTTAGGATTTTGACATTATGTTCACATGTAATATTAGCCTATGATGTCTTTATTTGTACTGTCTTTAACTGGTTTGGGTATTAAAGTTCTACAAGTCACATGGGAGAAGTTAGGGAATAATCTTTTTTTCCTATTCTTTGAAGTTTATATATTAGAATGGTCTGTATCTTATAGGTTAGTAAAACTCACCTGTAAAAATCATCTAGTCTCTTGAGAAGGTTTTAATTTACTGATCAATGTGTATCATAAGAATTGGTCAAGATTTCTTTTCATTCTTGAGTCACGTTTGGGTAAATTATTGATTGATCATTTGAAATTAGTCCATTTCAGCTAAGTTTTTAAATGCATAGGTGTAACGTGCATTCTGTGTTTAATATCTATATCATCTGTTGTTGTGGTTTCTTTTTGGTTTTGATTGTTTCTCTTAATCTTGCCAGAATATTGTTGTGTTTTGTCTAGTCTTCAAAAACCACCTTTCATTTCAGCTTTTTTTTTATTGTATCATTCTTTTCTATTCTACTTTTATCTTTATTATCTCCTTTCTGTATGATTATTCTGTTTGTGTGTAAGGTCTTAAGTTTTGTAAGCTTAGCTTACTAATTTCCCATCTTTTAAAAAAATTTTTTTAATGTTTTTTTCTTTTTGAGAGAGAAAGAGAGACAGGGATCATGAGCACGAGCAGGGAAGTGGCAGAGAGCGAAGGAGACACAGAATCTGAAGCAAGCTCCAGGCTCTGAGCTCTCAGCACAGAGCCCGACGTGAGGCTTGAACTCCTGAATCACTAAATCATGACCTGAGCTGAAGTCGGTCACTTCACCGACTGAGCCACCCAGGCGCCCCTTCATCTTTTCTAATGCATTGTTTTTTAAGATTAAATTTCTCTCTAGAACAGTTTGTATCCTAATACTTTTGATATGTCATATTTTTATGTTTAGTTCCTAAATGATTTAAAATTTATTTTTTTGAGCCCTGCATTTTCAGAAATATGTCTTTAATTTGAAATGTATAGGTATTAAGGTGTCTATTATATTTATCCTGTGAAAGTACACAATATACTTGCTTTTAAGTGTTTCATATGTACTTGAGAAGAATGATTATTACTTAGCTGTTCAGGGCAGTATTCTGTTATACTCATTAAATCAATCCTGTTAACAGTGAATCTTCTCTATCTGTAGGGAAATTTTTTTGTCTGCTTAAACTGGCAATAATTGAGAGCAGTATGCTAATCTCCCATGATCGTGGTGGACTTTTCCATTTCTGCCTATATTCATACGAGTTTTTCTCTCTAAAAATTTAAGCTTGTGTTGTTAGCCACCTGGAAGTTTAGTTCATTCTGTCTCTTGGTGAGATGCGTCTTCCATTCCCTTTTCATGGCCCTTGCTGTCCCAGGTAATCATCTTGTGTGCGTCTGCTCTGGCATTAATGTGGCTGTGCCTGAAGAGCTGCAGAGACTAGGGAGATTGGTATTTTCCTGTTCCTCCCACCCTTCTACTTTCAGCCATTTTGTGTGTTTTTCATACCCTTTATATTCAGATCATTAGAGGTTTTGTTTTTGTTTCTTTTCAGAGTTTTTAAAAGTACAGATCAAATTCTGTCATTTAACTGATGAATTCAGTCTCTTGAATTACTGTGATTATTGAACTAATCAAACTTGTCTTCTCTAATCCCCATCCTTCTAGGTCTTTTTGAATTAACTGAGTTTTTCAGGTGTTCTTTTAAATTCTATTTTTTCTCTAATGTTTTGAAATTATACATTTTGTTTGTATTATTTTAGTGGTCACTCTTGGAATGTATTGTGTATATATCTCATAGAAGTTCATTTGGTGAAGTCTGTTAAAACTTTTGCTCATTAAAAAAAATTTTGTTTTACATTTATTCACTTTTGAGAGGGAGATAGTATGCATGTGAAGGGGGAGAGCCAGAGAGGATCCGAAGCAGGCTCTGTGCTGTAAGTGCAGAGCCTGATGCCAGGTTCAAACTCACGAACCATGAGATCATGACCTGAGCTGAAATGAAGAGTCAGCTACTTAATTGACTGAGCCTCCCCACCCCCACTTTTGCTCATTTTTGAATCTGTAAATGTCTTTGTTTTATTTAATTTTTAATGTTTTATTTATTTTTGAGACAGAGAGAGACAGAGGGGCAGAGAGAGAGGGAGACACAGAACCTGAAGCAGGCTCCAGGCTCTGAGCTAGCTGTCAGCACAGAGCCCGACATGGGGCTCGAACCCACGAACGTGAGATCATGACCTGAGCCGAAGTTGGAGGCTTAACCTACTGAGCCACCCAGGCGCCCTGTCTTTGTTTTATTCTTTTCTTGAGGTTTAATTTTGTTGAGGACACCTTTCTAGGTTGACCATTACTTTCTCTCAACAGTTTTTTTAAGATGTCTGGTTAATGTTTTTGGTACTGGAAAGTTTGTGGTGTATCTATTTCTAGTTCATGTTCACTTTGCAAAATTAAGAGTCTTTTTGTATGTTAAGTCTTTAAGGTTTGTTTCTGGATGTCACTCCAAACTGTGGGTATTTACCATGTATTTTTTCTCTTTTCTATTTATAACCAAGTTTCCATTATAATCTATAAATAAAGTATTTTTGGTGGGAGTTTTGTTTTTCAGTAGGGTTTTTGTCTCTTTTTTAAGTGCCATACCTTTGTTTTTAATTGTTTTTGCTTTTTTTTCTTTAGTTGCCTTTCCCCACCTTCCTGGTTCTGCTCCATCATGGCCTAGTCTTGTGGATACCAGCAAGCAGTGGGACTACTATGCAAGAAGAGAGAAAGACCGAGACAGAGACAGAGACCGAGACCGGGAGCGAGACCGCGATCGGGACAGAGAAAGAGAACGCACCAGAGAGAGAGAGCGGGAGCGTGATCACAGTCCTACACCAAGTGTTTTCAACAGGTGTGTTGAGTGTGCAGGAATTTATACACATGTATTTCATATGCACTTTAGAATTTATATTTGATGCAAGGATGGAAAATCCAATTCACTTGGGAAAGGATCGTTTCAAGAATAGTTAGTATAACCAGTTGAAAAGCGTTAAGGCTTTTTTAATTCATAGACACTTCCGTTAGGCAAAACAACAACCTCCAATTTGTTTACTTCTTCCTTAAAACAGTTTGAAAATATTTTATCTTTCCATCTAAAATATTTTTATCTTAAGTTTAAATACCTGGCAAGAGAGCTATAATTTCCAGTATATTATAAACATTATAATTTTAAAATAAAATCACTCTTTTAAGTATACCCAGTGGTTAAGAGCATTATAGTGATTTGCAAAACATCATCATCCATTTTGTAAAAATGCGTATAATGGCTCTCTTTAACGGTTGGAAATTTCCTATTTCTCTGTGTTTGAATTTTACTTCTGAGTCCTTTTCCCCAAAGAATTCTATTCCACTGTAATATTTTTATTCTTGAGTAAGGTTTTAAAAATCAATCATTCTATCCATTTTTCTTGCAGCATACCTATGGTAAGTTTAAATGTTTAAAAAACTTATGACTGTAAGATTAAGTATTTTAACCCCCCTCATTTTAATGATTATTTATTTAAATATATACAGATAGAGCAACTACATCCCTTAGTGTTATGGAGAACCTTCCTCCCATCCCCAATTAATATATGTATTCATGAGTGAATAGTACTGTGGTTAGGAAAAAACAGACTTTGCCATTAATTATACTTCTAAAAATATATACATAGCAGTGTAAGCACTGAGAAACCTTGTTCACGTAAAATACTTAAATGAGAACAGGTGGAATTTTGTTATGGCTCTGTCATTTAATTATTTGAGCACGGTTGGATTCAATGCTATACCAAATTTACATAGGTAACCTGTCATCAGAATTATTTTTAAGGATCTGTCACTCTGTCAGCTAGGACTCAGCTTTCGAGACTGCAGAGAATTGGAAACCTCTTAGTCCGTGAGAGTATTTGTTACTCAATGTAACTGTTCCCTACGGCTGCCGTTACCAAGTCCCACACACTGGTGGTCCAGAACAACAGTGTGTCCTCTCCGCAGTTCTGGTGGCTGCAGGTCTGACGAAGGTGCCAGCAGACTTCGTTCATTTTCGCAGGCCCTGAGGATGAGCTGTTGTGTTTCTTGCTCGTAGCTTTGGTGATTATTAGCAGTCCTTGGTGTTCTTGGTTCTTGGATGCTTCACCTCAGTCCCTGTTTCTTCTGTCTTCATGTCACATCCTCCCTTCTGTGTCTCTGTTGAAATTTCCTTCAGTTTATAAGGATATCAGTCACTGGATTAGGGTGCAGTTAAATCCAGTATGACCTCACCTTGACTTAATTACATCTGAAAGACCCTGTTTCCAAAACAGTCACATTCACAGATAATGGGAGTAGGACTTGAACTCATCTTTTTCAGGGGGCGGGAGGGGAGACACAATTTAGCCCAGTACATTCAGGAATTAAATTCTAGTTTCCTCAGTTTCTTGGCAGAACACCAAAAGGGCTTTACCAAGACTTCTCAAAAGACATCTTTGCAGAAAGTCTTTAAAACATCTTTATGTGTGTTAAATATTTTCAGGCATACCTTGGAGTTATAGTTTTTCCTTTTTCCATCTATGGAAAATAGCTACCATATAACTTAATTGGTAAATGACAGCTCTCATCAAGCCTGACGGCCAAATCACACTCAAGTTTGTATCAGAAAAGAAGTCTGATTTCATTTTTCTGTTCATTTAAATGAGTACAGTGTGCTGCCCCTCAGCACTTTGGTTTGCTTTCCTTCAGAGGGACTTGTGTGGATTTCGTTTGTTTGTTGTTTTACCCACGTCAGGGGAAGTTGTTCATGACTTCCACCACACTGCTCTGCAGTCCACCTGAAGTTAGGACATCCCAGAACACAGAAACTCCCAATTCTTACGCCATATTTTATCCTCGACAGAAAAATGTTTAAGATAGGAAGACTGAAAGCTTTATAGAAGCTTTGTAGTCCTTGAATGAAATAGATCTGACATTAATATTTTAAGTTAGTTATTTTTAATGCCATCATGGTTTTTGCACCGAGTCATACTATGATACATTCATATTAAAATTGGTGAAAGGAATGCCTTTTGTAAAGGGCTAGCAAGTTGATGATGAGAGAAGAGATTGGAGAAGTGGCGTGATGCTTTACCTGCTGGCATCTATCGGTACACAGTTCAGATTTAGGAAAGAATGAGTGTGCAAGTTGTGGGTCTGGCAGTTCATTCCCTAAAACTTTTTGTGCCACTGGCAAGAATCGTGGACTGATGTGGTGCTGGCACATGGCACTGCACGTACTGCCGGCCTTGAGAATAATTCAGAATTCTTCTAACGATCCCCAAGTCCCAGGGCAGTACACCTTTTTACATTTTAACCCCAGTTCTTTCTCTAGCCAGTACATCCAGTACATTCCATGTTTTAGCTGTGCTGACCTGTGTGGTCTTTGGGAAATTCCCCAGTTTCATACTTCTTGTTGATGTTCCTCTCTTCTCTGCCTTGCAGACCTCATTCTTCGAGGTGTAGCTCACATCTGTCTTCTGTGGGCTCTTCTGAACCCAAAAAAAGTTGAATTATTTCCTTCACTTGCTCCCTAAGTATTTAGTGTATCTTTCTCAACAAGCCTGTCTAAGGGTGTTGACCACCATCTTCCATGTCCGTATTCCCAGCATTTTGTGTAGTTAATGCTTAGCATGTAAGGATAAAATGACAAACACTGCAGGGGAGGAAGATGAATATAATAGAGAAAAAACAATTTTGAAAGCCGTTCTGTGAAACTATTTTAACTAGGCAGATTTTGAAATTAATAAAAATCAACCTTTATCATTATCAAAGCATTAATTTCAGCATCTCATTAAAACATCAGTCTTGGTGGGGCACTGGATGGCTTAGTCAGTTAAGTGTCCGACTTTGGTGCTGGTCATGATATGATATGAATATGAATGAATGAATCATTGAGTTCAAGCCCCTCATTGGACTGTGCTTTCAGCACAGAGCCCACTTGTCCCCCACCCCTTCTCTGCGTCTGCATGTATATGTTCTCTCTATCGCTTTCAAAAATAAACAGTGAAAAAATATATATACAATCTTGGTACCATCGCAATATAGAATGAAATGAGTCAAAATAACTTTTTTTATACCAGCTATTTTTATGGATGGGATAAATAAATGTAAGGTACAAAGACAGTTTTCTGATTTTGCTAGATGAGATAATCTACCAGTTTAAGGATGTGAGCATCTACTTGATTCAGGCAGCATTTGTTAGATGTCAGCATGTAATTTTAGACTTCTTAATCCAAAAAGGTCGACCGTTAAGGATTATCTAAATTTGACTTGGCTGATGAGAAAGTGGATGTGTGAAGAAATTAAGACAATGGTAGAGAGCTATACAGGCTACTGAAAAAGTGGTTGAGATATTACTTAAAATCCTTTCTAGTCTTGAAATTAAACAGTTAAAAAATTCTGCGACTTTTCACTTTCCTTATTATTCTATATGCACTTTATTTCTTTATTGGTGGGTGGAAGTGATTCATTCATTCATGTAACGGACATTTTCTGATCCCTGTTATGTGCCAGAAACAGAGCTGTGTGCTAAGAGTATAGAAATAGTCACACACTATCCTCGCAGATTTAAGTATGTAAAGTATGTCTAGTCAAGGGGACTAGAAGAGGTTAGTAGTTTTAAGTGTTACCTTTAAAAAAGTTCCATAAGAATCAATAGGATTTATTCATCTTTTTCCTTCCTGTAGCTCCTAATAGTGACTGTAGGAGCTGATAAAATTTTATTGGCTATAAATAAGTAATGATATGATACAGTAAGTGTGTGTAGGTTTTGTGTTTCTGTATGAATATAGTAAGATGGATGTGTGCCTCTCACTTTGGCCACATAATGCCTGATTCTCTTAAATTTAAGAGTATTACTTTTAGGAGGTAATTGTTTCCTTTTTTAAAAATTTTTTTAATGCTTATTTATTTTAGAGAGAGAGAAAGAGAGAGCATGAGCAGGGGGAAGGCAGAGAGAGAGGAAGAATCTGAAGCAGGCTTCAGGCTCTGAGCTGTCTACACAGAGCCTGACATGGGGCTCGAACTCACAAACCGTAAGATCATGACCTGAGCCGAAGTCAGAAGTGTAACTGACTGAGCCTCCCAAGTGCCCCAAAAGTTGTATTTTTTCTAATGTAATTCAAATGGATATATTTGAGATAGCACAGTTATTTCTAGAATGTTCACGTGTTCACAAAGTGCTGAATGTAAACTTGATATACAAAAGACTGAATTGAATTGCTTTGCTAGAGTTCATAAATCTTCTTTGCATACATAATACATTTATAGAATATTTGAGACTAAATTCTCTGATTCTTCAGTTTCAGACATACATGTGCACAAATGTTACTTGGTTTTTATGGAGATTTAACAGGGTTAATCATTAAAGCACATTTGATTTTCATATTGCTAAGCTGTAGGGTCTCAGGAGCCAGTGTTTACCTAAATCTGACTAAAAATTCAAGGCCAGAGAGGCAAAAGACAGAGGAATTTTGTGTTGTTCTGGATTATGCTAGGAATAGTGTACTCTGGAAAACCCCAGTGAAGTATAAAAGTAAGGGCCATTTTTTCTAAAGACTGACATTTTGCAATAAGGCATGCAGTGTGTGTTACGTTACAAATTACAGGGTTATTGTTTTGAAAATTATAGACCAGTTTCAACATCTGTTTTTTAGGCTGCTTAAGTGTAGGCCAGAAAGGAGGCTGGTCATTTTAGGTTGTGTGAAGTGAGCTGTAGTGATTTCCAGGCCGAGAGAAACCTTTGTGCCACAGCTGCTTGTCAGAGAAGGGGACAGAGGGACTGGTCCTCGTCTGTTCCGTGTGTGAGGCTGAGTCTTCAGAATCTCAGGGGCCTCAAAGCCAACAGGAGTTGGTGTTAGGATGAGAGGGAAAAGACTGTTACAAATGACAAATGGAGATAATTAGTTGTTATGTAAAATTGCAAAGAGGGCCTCATTTTTTAAGAGGATGCTATTTATGATAATCATTTGTCATGGTTATTCTGCTTCAGAAACAGTCACCTTTACAGAAAGGGTCTGCTTCTAAAAAATTAAGCACTGAATTGACTGAAGATGGGGAGAGCATGCATGTTAGTTGCCATTTATTGAGGGCCCACCGTTGTGCCAAGTACTTTATAAATGTTATGGCCAGTTCTCCGACAACCTTGAAAATGATAGTTGTCAGTTTACAGATGAGAAAACAAGTTCAGAGAGGTTAACTAATTTACCCTGGGTCACACAGTCAGTAGCAGAATCAGGATGTGGTCCTTGGTCTGCTCTCTGGTACCTGTCCTAATGCAGACAGCATTGTATTCTGCTGTCCAAATACAAAGTGTACATGTATGGTTAGAAAATGTGTATGTATTCCTGTGTGTGTGTGTGTATACATAGTGTACTTTTTTCTAAATGTTTACTGTATCTCAGGCAGTAAGAACCTGGTCAACAATAGGAGTTAGTTTAAGCACTACTGAATCATTACTTTGGGTAGGAGACCATAATTAAGCCTTTTCTTTTGTGTGGCTTATACTTTTTCACTTGATATTGTGGCCTGTTATTTTTACTCATAATGCCTCCACATCTTGACATGTCATGCAAGTTACTAATAATTTGTATTAGACATTTCTAGAAACCAAAGCTCTTTAGTGCATAGTCCTCTAAAAGACTGTTTTAGTCTAAGGAAGTTTACTGATAATAGGTTGTAGAAAGTATTGACTTCTGTGAACAACAACCAAAAAAAGACTCAAAAGATTAAGAGAAAGCTGGGGAGAATGTACGTGAAGAGACACAAAAAGAGGACAAGTCTAGGGAGGTTAAAAAAAAAAAAAGACTACCATCCAACTCTAGCCACGAGTCCTAGCTTCACCAGTCCATTCGCTCTAAAATCAGGAAACAGAGCTGCGGCGGACGGGTGTGCGCTTGCTGTCATCCATGTGACTCCCCCGTCCCTAGCCACACAAACACCTGTAGTATTAATTGGGGTGTCAGACTGTAAGTGCGCCCACAAGCAGTTCTGTCTGCATTGTGTGTGGGTATTGTAGAGGTTGCTCTGATGTCCCTCAGTTCTTCAGGCTCGTGTACCTCTTCATTAGATGAATGTATTCTTCTGTGAGAAACTTCAGCACCTTCATCTACTTTCCACTTATAGCCATTGTGAGCCAAGTATTTTTATTTATAAAATCTTGGGCCCACAGAGATTCTAAAAATAGAAGAATTTTGGTTGGAAAGCTGCTTTTAATTTTTTTAATGTTTTTTATTTATTTATTTTTGAGAGACAGAGAGAGACAGTACAAGCAGGGAGAGTCAGAGAGAGAGAGGGAGACACAGAATCCGAAGCAGGCTCCAGGCTCTGAGCTGTCATCACAGAGCATGATGCAGGGCTCAAACCCACGAACTGTGAGATCATGACCTGAGCTGAAGCCGGATGCTTAACTGAGTGAGCCACCCAGGCACCCCTTTTAATTTTAAAAGGAAGAAAAGAAGGTGAAGCTGATTAAAATTTAATTCTATTACAGCTCCCAATATTGGCTTGAGGGAACACAATGTTATATAACATTTCTATTCAATAAATGTGAAAGCATAAAGTTGGACCTTTAACACATGTAGTTATGTTTTGCATTAGATCGAGTACTGGTTTGGGAAGCGCATCGTTCTCCTCGGTTCCACAGATTTATTTTGCGTCTAGTCTGTGTAAGCCACTAACAACATGGAGGCTTCTGGGTTAGACTCAGAATTACCAGTCCAGTTGTCATGAAGAGTGTTTATTCCGATTTCAGTGACGAAGAACGATACAGATACAGGGAGTATGCAGAACGAGGTTATGAGCGTCACAGAGCAAGTCGAGAGAAAGAAGAACGACACAGAGAGCGACGACACAGAGAGAAAGAGGAAACCAGACACAAGTCCTCTCGAAGGTTTGCTCTTTTATAGTGAATCACTCAGAAGTCAAGAGTAATTGATTTGACCTCAGAAAGTAAAAACAGTTCCAAATAACTAGTAGAGCATATGTGTTCCTCACTGGAGGATTAAGAATAATGTGTTGAAATCGTTGGTTCCTTAGAGGCTCCACAAAGATTTTTAAAGCTTATAAGGCTACATTTAATGCCCATAGACTTGCTACCTTATCTTGTTGGGAGAGGGTTCATTTAGCAAATGAACCAGTAACAGTCTAAAAAATTCCTTTGTGTCCTATTATTTGCCCAAAGTTAACCCTAGAAATTATTTCCTTTTCTGATTTAGTGCTTCCATTTCTAATTTGTAATAGTTTTTCTGAATAAAGTATATGTGCTCTGAGAATCTAGGATAATATCCGGACGGTGAACCTATAACGTAAATATAATCTGTATAAAAATCACATAAGCTGATCACTCCTCAAAGTGTGTTTGAGAAAAAGAATGGATTATTTAATATCCAGTATCACAGTGAGAATTTACTTAGACAAAGTGGGCTGTTTTCTTCACTACTTAAGAACACACCTTTTTTTCTTCAGTAATAGTAGACGTCGCCATGAAAGTGAAGAAGGAGACAGTCACAGGAGACACAAGCACAAAAAATCTAAAAGAAGCAAAGAAGGGAAAGAAGCCGGCAGTGAGCCTGCCCCTGAGCAGGAGAGCACCGAGGCTGCACCTGCTGAGTAGGCGCGGCCAGGGCCGCAGTGCATCACAAGTCTTGTTATTTTTCTGGATGATGTTTAAGAAATTTACCTTTAATCTTGTTCTGTTAGTATGAAAAGTTAACTTTTTTCTCAAAATAAAAGAGTGAATTTTTCATGTTAAGTTAAAAATCTTTGTCTTGTACTATTTAAAAAATAAAGACAGCAATGACTTTATATCCAAGAAGGTAATGTGAATGAGTCACTCAGCAGGGAATCTTAAAGAGCTATGTGTACATACACAGTATCTGATGAAGGTCAGGGTTGCACCTTGGCCATCGTTTTCTTGAGTTCCTGGAACACCAGCCTCTTACGCAGGTGCGCGGCTGCAGCACCTCTGAGGGTAGAGGTGGGAGCGGGTTTGGCGCTGCTGCGCACCCGGGCTTGCTGACTAGAGAGCTTGGAAACAGTTTTGAGGTAACAACATTTTCATAGGTTTTCAGTGTTCTAAATTTGGGTTCATGGTGGAACTTTGTAAATGGGCAACTTTTATATCCAAATCGGTAAAATCTAAAGGCATTTGGGTGGTGTCTGTGAAACTGTGGTTTCTGTAGCAGGCGCAGATACCTGTCGCTGTGACAAAGTCGAATTGCCACACGGCTCACTGTGCAAGCCAGGCTCAAGCTGGTTTGGCTTTTCTTGATGCTTTTTCCAAGGCTCATTGGTTGAGCAGGACATGGAGTTTTTAAACAGTTACTGGCTAATTGTGAGTGAAAAGACCAGAGCTTTAGATTAGTCCTTTCCTATTAAATTTAACAATACAGGTTTATAATACTCTGTGAGCATTTTTAGGGATAAGCCTTAGGATGTATTTGTCCTGGTGACAACTTGGGTTTGCGAGAATCAATTACTAGGATCCTTTAAGTAGTGGAGGTAGAAATGAACTTAATACCACATACTAAAAGACAACTATAATTTGAAAAATATTTATTTCTCGTTTGATGAACAGTTTCTTCAGCAGTGATCTTTTAAAATCCTCTGGCTGTAAATTGTTTTTTCGGTGTCCATAATGTACCTTTTACAGACCTCAGCATATACCAAATTCTTAATTGAGGATTTGAATTCAGTGGGGGCATACAAATTATCTCAGCCATGTAAGAGCATTTTAATGAATAGAAAAATATAAACTTAGAGTTGTAGAGTGATGTGAAATCCTCCACACTGAGTAAGAACTATTACTAATATTTACGTTTTGAGAATTACATCTTCTGAGGTGTCATCGACTTTTATGAGATCACACTTTCCTGACAATTAGTTTACATTTTTACAGTGTATCCTTTAAATATAAAAATTGACAAGATAAATATATTCTTTACTTAGCTTATTTGTGGTTTTCTGTTTTCCTATGACCCATCATTGGTTCTATAAAAAAGTGCCAGGCCAAGAAACAATAGTAAGAGTAATTTTCCCCTTAAGTTCCTTCAGCAGCCTTGCCAAACAAGCATGCGTCATTCCTGATGTGCTCCTGCCATTGACGGCCAGAAGGATGTCACCGCATCTAGAAAATACGAAAAACAGCCCATGATTAGCATTTTGGTCCGTAGCTGAGGTTAACGCAAGTGTATTATTTGGTGGTCCTAGCTCTTGCTCCATCTGTCAATTTTAACTATATAAAATTCTACAGAAAGCTTTTCTAATGAAGGCCCTTCTCCCCCTCCTCACTTAAATTCTGCACTCTCTCCATTCAGTTTCTGTTAGAAGGGACGCTAAAAGTATAGGAAGTTGCTGTGTGGAACCAAGGAATTCTTAGAAATTGAATGCTATGTAAATGTTTTTCTTACCAATTAAACAAGGTATATATAGTACAAGCATTATTTCTAATGGGGCCAAGCTTTTGCATATATAAAACAATATACTGGAAACAAGCAGTCATTATTACCTGATTCTCCCATCATTGTATGCTGGTGTTCCTTCAACAATAGACTTAATAAAAAAAGGTTTGTTCCCATTGCATCCTTCGGAACCTCCTACAATGCAGAAGCCCAGACTCCCAGCTGTGTTTCTTCGCAATATGACATCTTTACAGTTATACAGGTACCTGAAAGAGTGTAAGCAATATATCTGCACAGGTCGGTTGAACGCTTAGTATTCATTAGGATTCATTTCCCACGCCCTTTATTGCCATTTTTCAGACTCGCATTAGATGGGTCTTACTCAAAATTGTCATAGCCCAGCGACCTTTGTACTATTAGGTGGCTTCTTCCAGTAGAACTGTTTTCCATTGCTTAAACACCCTTTAAAAAATACTATTATGTTCTGTTTATATGTTTACTGGGAAAGATAAGCCATTTTTGGCTTAAAGATTCAATGCCTCAATTTATATTAAAAAGTTGGAAATGCCTAAATCCTTACTGGTGAGCCAAATTCAAGGCTACTTAGCAACAAATTCTTATTGCGAACATAATTTTAATGAAGGCAAAAATCCTTTAAAGGATTTATCCCCGTGGGGGGAAAAAAAACTGAAACCTAACCCTAATTTGCCAAAGTTTTGTCTCTTGAAATATACCCACCAGTTTAAATGTAGCTTTATATGCTTGACAGGTTATAGAGAAATATGCAGGGATAAAGTGAATGGAAATCGAGGTACTTTTAAAGATTATAAGAATGATTCATAATGGAGGAGAAACCCTGAATAGTACGGCAAGAAGGAACAGGAGAGGGAGAGGCCGCAGGTCTGTGAGTGGGCAGCATCCTCCCACAAATCAGACGGAAGATACTGCGTGACGGCTCGGTCAGTGTTGGCACAGGTGCAGACCAAGGGCAGACTGACAGGTTGTGTGTCAGGAACCGGATTTGATGAACACCCCCCCCCCCCCGCCTCCCCCAGTTCAGGAACTGGTTTAAGAGAAAATTAGCATTTTCATATTGGTAAAAATCAAGATAAGATTGTTTTGTTTATAAAGCTGTACCTTAAAATATTAACTGCTTTTTGAAAGACCAATAAAATGTCTCATGTGAAAGGTTTTGTTAAGTAATGAATTGGCCATCATTATTTGTTACTGACCTTGCTAATCAGTGTAAATGTGACTTTTCATGATGTTGCTGATTCCAACTTAAAATAAGCTTTGACTTTGATGGATAACTTTAAAATGTGGTAAAATTCAGCTGTTTCGTTTTGTATCTGTTGTCACACATAATTTACAATAATCAATTTCTTTCACTGATAGCTGAAAAATAATGATTTTCTTTTAATAAAACAACCATATTTTGATTGTAAAATATTCATCTGCTGTCTTTCACAGGAAGACCTGATGTCAGTACCGCATTCACCCTGTACGGTCTCTGGTATGTTAGATACCACATTTGCAGAGCAGCTGGCTGACTGCTCACACACAAGCCAGGTGATGGGCGGTTCTCCAGACAGCACAGCATCACATTCCCACCTGGGCCCAGTGCAGGAGGGAAAGCAGATGAGTTGGGTGGCTCTTACCCAAGGTCATCGGCAGGTATCTGTGTTACCATTTCCCAGCCACGATTCCCTAAAACATATGATGCGTACATAGAGCAATACGTGAAACAAGTGTTTCTCATTCCTTCCACCACTGGTTTTTTTTTTTTCCCACGGAGAATCTATCACCTTGGACCTTACTTCGATTCATCTTGAATATTTGATTTCATGTGGACAAACTATAAACCTCACCATCTAAAATTTCTGTTCTAGTGTAAAATTTTCAGCGTAATGTTAACTAATGAATCGTGTCTGTTTTCCTAGACTCTTGTTTTGAGACTGGAGACAACGTATCTGTTTAGAGCCTCTTTTCGCAGCTGTTTTGAGTCCAGGTACTTGGGATCTCGGCAAACGGAACAGACAAAAAGGCTACCCTCTGTGCCAGGCATTCACGTAGATGGCAATGTTACTGAGAGTTTTTTCACTACCTTCCTTACTTTGTGTTCAGTATTTTATTTAACTTATTTGTAGCATAAGAACTCCGTATTGTAGACCCCTTCAAAGTCAGACCTTGGTTAGTTGGAGCTGAGGAGTACTGGGGCATCTTTTTCTCAAGTTGAATGATGTCACTTCCCACTGGGAAATGGGGAAGCTGGCTTTGATCAATGATGTTGAGGATTTACCTTTGAAATATTAAGCGACTTTAAAGTCTATAAATGTGAGCGTTTTTCCTGTTCTGAAATTCTCTAGACTTGAAGAGTTGGCATAAAGAATAGCAAGGCATTTAGTAGTTTTCTCCCAGTGAGATGATGAAGGTTTCCTCAAAAACAAACGTGTTAAGGACCACAGTGAAGTCTTGGGTTGCTCAAGTGCAGTGAAGTTTTGTCACATCGGTTGTTCCTTCTCAGTCTCCAACAGCTCCCTTTTCTCAGCAGATGTTAGTATCTCATGGAGCCCCTACCCTACCAGAGTGGGGTTCTCAAAGTGTCTAGAGATCAAAAAATACTTTTATTGTGATATACATTATTTGCCTTTTTAAAAACTCACTTTAAGCTCAGAGAACCCAGGATAGGCGATCTGGCAACAGTGAATGCAGAGGCAGAAGTGAACGTCCAGTTGTCTTTTGTTCACACCAAATACTAAAGAGGTTGGCAAAAAATATTGCTACTCTTCTCATTCCAAAGGCTTTTCTGGGTTCCCAAAGCATTCTGTACCTGTGTAACAGTAATACACATTAACTCCTTTCTCCTCCATCCTCCTGGTCCAGGTGAGAAAGACTTCCAGATGTGGAGTGTGGCCCTGGGAGCCAACAGAAAATGAAGGAGAAGGTCTTCAGTGATTTCTGAATCCTCTTGAGTTGAATAGCGTCTGATAAGCTGTATAGATTAGCGGTAATACTGGAGCTGCTGCCTAGGGTGTGATCCTCAAAGCCTCAACTCTGGCCCTCCACAGAAAACGTTTGCCAACCCCTGACATTGACTTTTCCTGGAAAAACACACAAGGAACTGGTAACCGTGATTGCCTCAGTGGAGTGGATCTGAGGGGACGGGCGTGAGAGACTCGCCCGGCACCCCTCTCCCCTTGGGTACCTCGGAATTTCCACTGTGGTTATATCACTGTGAGGGGACGAGGGGCCACAGGAGACTAAGAACCGCCAGGGTGGCTGGAGACCAGAGTTGTCTGTGCTGCCATCATTTCACACTTCCTGTCTACTTTCAAAGGAAGTGAACCAAATCCAGACTATACTTCTGGCTGGAGCAGAGAATTGCTGCCTAAGGCCAAGTGACAAAAAATAGAGGGAGAGAAAGCCACGCAGTTGGTTTTATTTGTAGTAAAAACCATCTCGCATTTGTCCTGGTTACCACAAATGAACTCTGATTATATGATGAATAGCTTCCAAGCACGCAAAAAAAAAAAAAAAAAAAAAAAAATGACCTACTTTCATAGGTTCCAGTTTCAGAAAGATTTATTAAAATTTTTTTAGTTCAAGTAACACTCTTCTTCCACTCAGGCTCAGTTCTAAAATGCTTGCAGATTTCCAAACTGCCTCAGTTTTCACCTGTTTAAAAATGCCCTTATTTTAAAAATAATTTATCAACCAGGAAAGGCTCAAAAAGGAATCTAGGTCAGTGTACCTGAGGCAGGGATGTTTTTTAAAACCTCATTTGAAATTTGGAAAAAAAAAAAAAAAAGGCCGTCCTATCTCCACCCTCAAGAAAAATGTACTAAAACCAAACATCCTCCTTTTATTCATTTAATCCTATGGCAGCATTTCATCCTCGGTGACTCTAATATTTAACATTTACATGACGCCTTGGGAATTTGTAGGGCAATCCTTTGAAGGCCAAGGATTCATGCTCTGATGCCGGTGTGCAAACGCGAATTGATGTTTTTCAAAAATTTTGTTTCTGTATATAGCCATTTAAAGTGTCCTTAAAAATTGTCCTGATGTGCCTGCGTGAGACAATTTAATGGCTTCGCCGTAAAGCTCTAGTTGCATCTCACTAAAATGACAACTGGGCTGCTCCCTGAAGTTTGTTAGAACTTTATAAGAGTAGGAACTAGAGAGAGAGAGAGAGAGAGAGTCTGAGCCATGTGTCAACCACATGCTTACACACCTGGGCACACACAGGCAAGGTGTTCTGCTGAAGGGTTTCACCTCTGTGCAAGTTCTGAGGATTACACTAGCGAAGTAAGGAGAGGGGGGCCTCCCCCTGGCTGCAGGCTCGGTGGGCCTGGTTGGATTTTAGCCCTCTGTCCCTGTCACCTGAGCTCTCTCTACTGAGGAGCCATAAACCACACAGGGCAGCAGCCCAGGAGCTCACTCAACTTGAGTGTCTAACAGTGTTTCCGCTTCCGGGCTTCCATCCTGCCCTGCGACTTCTGCACGCATCTTCAGTAACAGAAGGGAAGACAGACTTCTTTCCAATGGTCTCATAATCAAACGGGGGGCTCGCTAAGATGCTAGGGCCCCAAATCAGCCCAAGAGAGGAAAAGAGAAGTCTGAGAAATGCAGTGGTTTCCTCCCACATCGCCGCGAGCATGTCAAGTTGGGACTCACCGCGGTAATTCCAGCCACATGATCCAGGAGGGGGACCAGTCTCCGGCCAGGGCCACGTTGTGGTTGGAGTCCAGGGCTGCTGGGCTGCTGCACGCGTCCTGGGGCTCGCGTTCGTGCACTTCCAAAGCTTTAAGAACCACCAAGGAGGATGTGCTTTTCAGTAACGCAACTGCCTCGCTTCGGCTGACCTCCGTTAGTTCAATCCCGTTCACATTTAGCAAAATGTCACCTGGTGGCCAGAGAAGCAGAAGCTATGTTTAGTGAGAGCGCAAAGAGGAACTTCTAGAGAAGTGCAATGGGGCAGAGACTGACTGCGATGAGGTGGGGAGCGAGGAGGGCAAAGGGGCATGTCATTTGCCTCTTGTATTGACGTGAAGCTGAGTTCTCCAGTAGCAAAAATGACAGCATGTGCATGTTTCATGGCACTGGCAAGTTCTGTTTGGAGGTTTCTAATTTTTTTTTTTTTACATTTATTTATTTTTGAGAGACAGAGAGAGACAGAGCATAATCATGGGAGGAGCAGAGAGAGGAAGAGACACAGAATCCGAAGCAGGCTCCAAGCTCTGAGATAGCCGTCAGCACAGAGCCTGACATGGGGCTCAAACTCACGAGATGTGAGATCATGACCTAAGCCAAAGTCGGACGCTCAGCCGACTGAGCCACCCAGGTGTCCCATGTTTTGAGGTTTCTAAAGCATACTCATTAGTGTTCGGCTCTTGCCTTAAAAAAAAAAGGAAGGAAAGAAAGCAGATAAATTAGCTTCCCTAATCAAAGAAAACCTACTCTTTCACTTCTTGTTTCTTGTTTTAGCACAAAGGGAGAGCATTCGGCAAAAGCTCCAAGTACCCCCACGGAGCCTGAAGTGCAGTAGGCACCCAATAAATGTAGACTGCCTGGAAGGTCCAGCAGAGGAGAATATAGCAGTTAAGAAAAACGAGCAGAAACTATGCCCTTAAAGAGGGGAAAGGAGTTAACATGTGCTTCACCGCAGAGGTGACACTAGGTACCACTGGTTAAGCACCTACTATGTGCTGGGCCATTTCCATACACCGAACCGCACAATCCTCTGCTCGCATTCTCTCGCTAACCAGTCACTTCCTGGTGGACCTCATCACTCTCCACCCAGGGGCTTGGGTGAAAAAGAAGAGCAAGAGGAATTAAAACACAAACCTCTCCTACCTCCAATCTCTATTCTTTTCTCTCTCTCCTAATCTTCTGCCTCCTTTGAATATCATCTTCACACAGAACAATCATAGCAAGAGTACAAAGATAGGGAGAGACAGATAGGAAAGGCTTGGAGTCCTGCCTGACTCCAAAGGAAGCACTGTTGGGTTGGCCAAAGAAATCCCTTACCATGCCACCCTCCCCGCCCCCACCCCCGCAGCTCCCCAGGCTGAACCGCTGTACTTCAGCAACTTCATGTTATCTCTTGAATCTGAACCCTTCAGTGACATAATTGCTCAACCATCTGAGCTACCCCTCTGTGGGAATTGACAGTATTATTAAAGATACGTATTTAGCATTCCCTTCCTTCATTCAAAGTAGCCCAGAACACATCCGGTTAAAATAATTAGGGGCGCCTGGGTAGCTCAGTCGGTTGA
>NC_043700.1:153483161-153498216 GCF_006229205.1 Suricata suricatta | reverse complement strand
GGCCACTTGCTCATAACTGTAGAAGTTCTCCATTACTTCTTGGCATATTTTGCGGTGCTCACTTCATTAGCAAGCCAAGTGGCCCACATCAACCCACATGAACTAGGTGGGGAGAAACCCAGTCCAGCAACTAAACTCAATCCAGTCATGATCAATGGGAGAGGTCCAGAGCAGATCAGCGGCTCATTCTCTTGTTAATTCTGGAAGCAGTTACCTAACCCAGCAAGTTGCTCATTCATTTTAACACTTTGCTGACCCAGTACCTTTAGTCTCTTCTTACCTGTTTTTATTCTTCCATCTCTGCTTATGACTCCTCCGGGCTCCACGCTGATGACGTAGATGGGCAAATCCCACTCCCTGTGTGACGCTCCCCCGGCGACGGTCATGCCGAGAGACTCGCTGGGCTCTTTTCGGACACTTACCACCTTCTCGTGGCAAGTGACCAGAGGAGGCAGGGGCTGAGGGCACAGACAGACAGACAAACATGGCGTATCTGCTCACAAGTGGGTTTGCATTCCCTACATACAAAAGCTACCCGAATCAGGTAAATACAGCACAGTGGTCTTTGGTCTCACAGAGAGAGACGCACAGACAACCCTCACTTTGCCTCCACACCGTGAACAGAGTTACATTATCCCCACTTCTATGGGCTTATTCAGAGAAAGTTTATATGGAAATGGACAAAAAAAAAAAAATAGGAACAGGTTGGAGACCATTGTAGAAAGATTAAGCACACAAAGGGAACTGCATCCCAAATTTTCTAAGTGATTCATTCATCCCTGAGAGCAGGGAGTATTTCCTAAACCTCCGGTCATTCATGAGTATCAGGAATTTTTTTCTAAATTAAAAAAAGTATTTGCAACGACGTGGATGGAACTAGAGTATATTAGGCTAAGTGAAATAAGTCAGTGAGAGAAAGACATGTATCATATGATTTTACTCACATGTGGAGTTTAAGAAACAAAACAGATGAACTTAAGGGAAGGGAAGCAAAAGCAATATAAAAACACAGAGGTAGGCAAACCATAAGAGACTCTTAAATGCATAGAACAAACTGAGGGCTGCTGGAGGGGGGGTAGATAGGGGATGGGCTAAATGTGTGATGGGCATTAAGGAGGGCACTTGTTGGAAGTGCACTGGCTGTTACATAAGTGATGAATCACCGGTTCTGCTCCTGAAATCATTATTACACTGTAGGTTAGCTAATTTGGATTTAAATTAAATTAAAAGATAAAAAATTTATTGAAAAAAATAACCATAGTCTTGCTAAATAGTCTTAGTTTAATTTAGGTATAGGAAGTCAATTCTAGAACTCCTTAAGGAAAAAAATAACGGGTTTCGTAGATCCACCACTCAACGACTAACAGGTTCTCCCCATTTAGCATCTTCACTCTTCATGTGTCTCTAAATAATATGCGGATCTACCCTTGGGTTTTATTATGTAAAAACATAGCATTCAAACTCTATAGCATTAACTGAGGACCAACTTTTGAAAAGCAAATTAAGAGAACTGTGATTTTGATTCAACAACTCTAGACTAAAACCATTCAAAGCTGCATGCAGTGTTACCTTGAAACAGTAAGAGCTGGCCAAGGGCACTGTATACCAATGAATACATATCAACATATACTTTTCCTTTTTAAGAAAAATTTTAATGTTTATTTTTGGGAGAGAGAAACAGACAGAGTGTTAGCAGGGAAGGGGTAGGGAGAAAGGGAGACACAGAATCCAAAGCAGTTCTAGGCTCTGAGTTGTCAGCCCAGAGCCCGATGCAGGGCTCGAACTCATGAACCATAAGATCATGACCTTAGCCAAAGTCAGAAGCTCAACTGACTGAGCCACGCAGTTGCCTCCCCTCAACATATACTTTTCTGAAAATGTATCCTCTTCCCTGCTTGTGTAATGACTTAGGGGACTAGGTGGGAGTGTGCACTGCAAATAAATATTTATAATACTTGATCAGACCTTAGAGAAGTCTATGGCTCAAAACAGAATTTAGTTGTATCTAAAGAAAGAAAATTAGAAAACACAGCTGGTTAAAAAAATATCAGGGTACAAAAGAAAATGTGAGTATACTACCTTTTGTTTAGAAGGGGGTAGGAATGAGAATTTGCATTAATATTTGCACATTCATGAAGAAACTCTCGAAACAAATTGGTTTTATGGGCATGGAGGGGGAACTGGACAGATCGGACACAAGTGAGGGCTCCTTCATGTATACTTTCCATTTTCTGAACCCTGGGAATAATATATCTGTTCAACAGATCAACTTAATTGTAATTAAACTTCTGTAAAGTTCGTAGTTAATATCATATAGAACTATCGCCAGCATTCACGAGTCCATTTTTAATGCTTCATTATGAAGAGAAGCTTAGTTTTTTTTGTATTTATTATCTCAGAATTTTCTATGGTATAAAATTACCCACACCTGTTTTAATAGCCTTATTGTATCCAGTATTGGCCTGTTACTGTATCCCTAGCACTGAATGTAGCATTTGGCATATTCGAGATGGTAACTATGTGTTTGCTGAGTAGATAGACGATAAATTACAGTTGACACAAATTGTTTTTGGTAAGTGGCAGAATACTAAAACAGGGATTGCAAATTATTCTGGAAAGGTATTTGTTACAATCAGTACTTATAAGGTCTGGGTTGTGTGTTTCTATAAACCCCCAGAACCTTGAGGAGGCTGGTTATCAGAAGTGGGTTGTAAAACTGAAATGGGACCTTCTTCAGGGCAAAGTTTCAAACTAAAACAGGTAAGTAACAGTATGAACACAGTGGCTCTAGCATTCCAGAGGAGATTTGGAGGTGCTCTCAAGGTCTGTTCTCCGTACGTGACTTTTCTCTTCCACAAAGCAATTAGATCCAGGATGTCCCTGCCTTTAATCACACATGTCTCTCAAAAGAGCCCTGCTTGGCAATGCAGACAGTTCTGACATGCTCCAACTCAGCAAAGTTCTAAACCTAGACACTCCTACTGGCTGCTCTGTTTCTTCAGCTGCTTCCTGGGGATAGTCAGAGAGCATTTACTCCTAAAGCTCACAAATAAGGCCTTTCCTCCATTATTTCCACATGGAAGTCAGTAATGCTTAGGGATAGTGGATCAATCTCTCAAGGTGATGTCTAAAACACGGTATGGAATGCTCTGGAAAACAAAGACATCTTTTCACACTAAAAATATATGTAGATACAGGGGCACCTAGGTGGCTCAGTCGGTTGGGCGTCTGACTTCAGTTGAGGTCATGATCTCACAGTTCATGAGTTCGGACCCTGCATTGGGCTCTGTGCTGACAGCTAGCTCAGAGCCTGGAGCCTGCTTCAAATTCTGTGTCTCTCTCTCTCTCTGCCCCTTCCCTCTCACGCTTTCTCTCTTTCAAAAATAAATGAACATTAAAAATTGTTTTAAACATATATGACGTGCACACACACACACACACACACACACACACACACACACTGCATTTTTGAACAGGTTCCTAGTACTTCATCACGTGTATATGTCATATCCCCCATTGATGACTATTTTGGTTGTTTATAAGTCTCTTGCAAAATTAAACAGTGTCACTGTGAACATCCTTAGACACATATCTTGTGCACTTGTGTAAATATTTCGTTAGGCTAATATCCTAAAAGCACAACTGCTAAATCAAAAAGCCAGAGCATTTTACATTTTGATACATACGAAACAGTTCCATCATCTATAATCTCACCAATACCTTGTGAAAATGCGGATTTCCCACAATTCTGCCAATACTGAGTTTTATCAATATTTACAATATTTTCCCAGAAGATTCAAAATAATTGCCTTTCTAGGTAGTAATGAAACAAATAGTGTTTGTTATCTACTTAAAAGGGTCTGGGCAGAAAAACTGAGATTCCACCTTAAAACAGTTCTGATCAATGAAACACAGCTGGCCGGGGAAACTGGGAACTGACACCCAAGAGATCTGACTAAATCCATGCTCTCCCCACCACGCTGCTCTGCTTCTAGAAGTAATATTTTAACATGTGATGAAAAAAAATTAACCTATTAATTTTCAGGTACCTGGCAGAAAAACACATGAAAGAATCAGTTACCCAATTTTTCCAGGGAAGGTTTATCTCATTGACTAGAGAACTCAAATCCAATTCTGTCAAATAAAAGACATGACATGTAAGATCTGAATGCTGGAAACTATGTTCTCCTGGCTGCAGAGATAGGTTATTTATGCTTTTAGTATGAGTTCCTGGAGAGCAGCGCCTTCCTCCACGTTCGATCAGTGCTTACCCAACAGCGGTACTGAACAAGAAGATGTTTCAAGCACCTATTGGCTCAACACAAATGACTGGGCCACCCCAAATAGGAAGCCATCTGCCTTCCCCACCAGAGGGAGAGACCCACGTTAGCAATGGAAAAACCAAGTACCATCATGAACCCTTCACACCCAGAGTCGCCTAATCCCGATTGGGGAGAAGGATACAACAGAGATCTTTTCCTTCGGTGTTTCCTCCCAAACCCCTTCCCTACTTCAGAGACTGCAGGATGTTCCCTGATGTTCAAAAACATAATTTGGTACAAACTAGTTCAAGCTGGCTAAAAAAACCCTCAGGAACACTAGCCGACTTATCACTCAGCGATAAACACACTGTATAGAATATTTTTATTTTTAAAATAAAACAGTTGAGACTTAAAAATATAAAAGTATAAGGAGGAACATAAGGATCTCCCATGGCCTTTCCACCCAGCATAGGAAATACTCGCTCCGCTACTGCTGAAGTCCCTCTGTGATTTCTCTCTGGTCCTCTCCCACACAGGCAGCCGCATGCCCACATCGGATGCCTCTCTCTCTTTGCTTTTCAATTGGTTACAGATATTTCTGTCCCCCAAGTCTTGGTTTTGCCTTCTTTGAGATTTCTCACATTTAAGCTCCTACTTTCAAAAAGCCATGGAGTTTCCTAGAAAAAACAGAGTTTAGTAGGATCATAGAAAACTAAATCATCGAAGAGCCATGCCTGTCTTAGTTTTGTTTTAAATAGGCCTTGTGTGTGTGTGCGTGCGCGTGTGTGTGCATGTGTGTGCACGCCGTGCACATCTCATCTCAAAAGGCAGACAGATCTATAAATTAAAATGAAAATATTGTAATTTCCACTAGGCCAGTTTGTTCTGTATATTTTCCAGGAATTAAATACATGACACAGATTGCAGCAAAACTTTGATCAGCAGTGCGGGTAGAAGCCTCATTCTTAGTAGTTTAATGAACTAAAATACAATATGGTCTGGTTAATCCAACTTAATTAGATTAAAACCTTAACTAATTAAGCTAATAAACTAGCTTTCCATTAGTAGATACTATTAGTTTAATTTAAACACACTCATCGTATTTACTAGTAAAAAGATACGAAGGAGTCCTAATCCATAAAATGTGTTAGCAGGAGGTACCTGGTCTGTCTAGATTGCTTATTGTAAAAACATCCTGGAATTTATGGATGTATAGGACACGGCTGGCTGGCTGGGGAAAGGGGAGGAGGGTGTGGTCTTGTAGGCAGTATAATGAGAAGTCATGATTTTGAGGGGTGCCTGGGTGGCTCAGTCGGTTAAGGGTCTGACTTAAGCTCAGGTCATGATCTCATAGTTCGTGGGTTCAAGCCCCGTATCAGGCTCTGTGCTGACCGCTCAGAGCCTGGAGCCTGCTTCAGATTCTCAATCTCTCTCTCTCTCTCTCTCTCTGTTCCTCCCCCACTTGTGCTCTCTCTCTCTCTCTCTCTCTCTCAAAAACAAATAAGCATTAAAAAAAAAGTAAAAGGATAAAAGAAGTCAAGATTTTGAGTACTGTTTCTGCATAGGTTACTCAAAGACCCAGACTTGTGGCTTATTTCAAATGAAGCACAGCCTGGTATGTTGATTGCTGTGACAGGCAGTCCCTAATCTCAGGAGCACGAAGGACAGGCTACCTGTAGATTTTAATTACAAGTGATCTAATGAAATCAGATTTAGGAGAACTGGCTAGAAACTCTGCTGACACAATAGGAAGCCAGCCCAAGGCTATAGGACTCTGAATCTGGTCTTGGCAAGGCTTGTGTTGCCTTAGATACCACCCAAGTGGAGAGGTGACAGCACTGGCTGCCAGAAGACAGAGACGGGTGTACAGACTGGGCTGGGTCACCACATGAAAGAGAAGCAGCAAACTGCTGGCCTGGAGGACACATCTAGCCCGGAGATGCATTCTGCCTCATTCACATCGCCTTACATTTTTTTCTGACTTTAAATGCCGTGCCATCGGGCATATGCTTTCTTATTTGCCCCATTCCCCACTACTCCCGAATGTTACATGAACTTCAAGTGCATATATTATCTTCCCGGCTCTTCTGAAAAAATGAACATACTAAAATCAGCAGCGGGATTGTTATTTTAATTTTCAGGCAGATTGGGAACTTCAAAAACCAAAAACCAAGCACATCTTGTTTCATTTCAAAATGAATGGAAAATGGTCCATAAGCAGAGTGACTGTTGGACAAAACATGACATCTCTTTGGCTTAGACTAGAAATTAGGGCCCCATAAGAAGTTTGTAAGATCAGGTTTCAAAACCCTCCTGCACCTTCTTCTCTCTTGTTTGGATGGGAGACACCTGTTATCTCACTGGGTCTTGATGGTGGGACCTTGGGCTGTTTGTTTTACAAGACAAGTCAAACAGTGTTTAAGTGATGAAATCCAGAGAGTCCACTTAGAAACATTAGAGTGCTCAGCCTTCCCAAGAAGTAGCTTCCTACAGGAGGGGTGGACATAGCGTGGCTGGGGCTCACCTTGGGAGCAGTGCTCCTGTCCCCCGGCCCCGGGGACTGGCTGCCGCTGCTGCTCCAGCCGGCTTCCTGGAAGATGTCCGGACTCTGTGGATGAACCTGGCGGGACACGATGAGGTGGACGCGCCTCTCACTGGCCTGGGTAAGAAGACACAGACATTAGCCCCTCTCAGGGCTTCCAGCCAAAGCACGGGGCGCCAGAGGCTTACCAAGATGCAAATTTTACTCTACCTTTTTTTTGGAAAAAAAAAATGGTTTCTAGTGTTTCTCATGGCAGTGCCCATTTTGTAATTTGGCAAGAACATGAGACTCACTTCATTATTTTTAAAAATAATTTTCATTTAAGAGAGAGAGAGAAATGAGGGAGAGAGGCAGAGTGAGGGAGGGAGGGAAGGAGAGAATGTTAAGCAGGCTCCACACTCAGCATGGAACCCGATGTGGGGCTCAATCCCACAACCCTGGGAGCATGACCTGAGATGAAATCAGGAGTTGGATGCTCAACCGACTGAGCCACCCAGGCACCCCTCTTTTATCTTTAAACCAGGTAATGAAATCAACTTCAAGGAAGAAACTAGGGAAAGTTTGATTTATCCAACACTTTTTGAAAAGACATCATCAAACATTATTTTTAAGCGATGCACACAAGCCACGTCCGAAGGGCTTTCCATATGCGGTGTGAAGTCATAGCCCTGTCTAAAACCTAGACCAAAGATAAGCAGGACAGAAAAAGAACAGAGCTGGTGGCATCAATACCACCACTGTAAGAGGAGAAATCCTGCAGCTAAAGCATCAAACAGTTGGGCACAGGAAAGGAGGAACACTTTAGAAATACAGGAGTGACTTAAGAGTTCAACTACAACCCGCTTAAAGGCCTTTACCGTGAGCCTTTATCTTTTATGTGGCTTTCGCTAATTCTGACAACTATTCCTCTCTGCTCTAAACATCAAGGCTTGCACAGAGCATTCCAGATAGCAAATATGTTGCTAACGGGAGAGTCTATTCCACACCGTAAATCTATAAATTGGATTTCTGCCACAGATGAATTTAATATCTGAGGAGATATGAGAGCATTCATCATTATTCCCAAACTGCTGACCAGGGAGGCTCCAGAGCCATGGGACAGACAGACAAGAGGTTAATTAGCCTTGTGCCGTGTAGATAAACAAAGCTCCCTGATGGCTCACAAGTGATTAGAAAGATCTCCAGAAAGACTAGGTTTGGGCACAAGGAGGAGAAAGACGAGTATGTTTTTGGGGTTCCTCTCTTCATCTCATCCCTTGACTCTCTTCACCACAGCAGAGATGGACACTGCCTGCCTGCCTTCTCCCTTTATGGGTATGGCTGTCAGACCATGGAAAAGTAATCAGAACCCCACTGATGAAATCAGACCCCCACAGTTGTCCAACACTGACCTTCGTGTTGCATCCTTGTATTATTATTTTTATCATAGTTTATTGTCAAGTTGGTTTCCATACAATACCCAGTGCTCATCCCCACAAGCACCCCCCTCCATGACCATCACCCTCCTTCCCCTCTCCCCCTCCCCCACCAGCCCTCAGTTTGTTCTCAGTATTCAAAAGTCTCTAATGGTTTGCCTCCCTCCCTTTCCCCAACTATTTTCCCCCTTCCCCTCCCCCATGGTCCTCTGTTAAGTTTCTCCTGTTCCACTTATGAGTGACAACATATGGTATCTGTCCTTCTCTACCTGACTTATTTCACTTAGCATGACTCCCTTGAGGTCCATCCACGTTGCTACAAATGCATCCTTGTATTAATAAACATTTTTTCTCAGGGTTCTCTTGAAACTTAGGGATCATCAACTGGGTAGCTGTACATCACATGAACTTTTAAAAACAGCTGCTGGGGCTCCTGGGTGGCTCAGTCAGTTGAGTGTCTGATTCAGCTCAGGTCATGATCTCATGATTCGTGGGTTCAAGCCCCACATTGGGCTCTGTGCTGACAGCTAGCTCAGAACCTGGAGCCTGCTTTGGATTCTGTGTCTCCCTCTGTCTCTGACCCTCCCCTGCTCGTGCTGTCTCTGTCTCTCAAAAATAAATAAAAAACATAAAGAAGTAAAAATAAAAAAACCCAGCTGCTAAAGTGCATTATGAGCGGCTATGGTAAACATCAAGGTAAATGGTGGGCCAGTTGAGTTGATTCATCTCAAATAAATCACAAAAATCCTACTGAACAGGCCCAAAAAGCAAGTTCAAGTCCTTCATTCATTCTCCTTCCCATAAAGCCCAGTCATCACTTTTGCTGGTTTACGTAATCAGTATTTATACACCTTCCTCTGTTCCCTGCCTCTCTTGAATTCCTTGGTGTTTCTCATCACGCATAAAGCTTGCATCAGAACAAAAACTAACAAGCTCAGGAAACGATAATGCAGCAAGCTGACATGAAGAACTCTAGTATTAGCCAACTAAATTCAACTCTTGGAAGAGTATTTTGTAATAATATTTCTTTATCCTGTAAGCCTCACTTCTCCTAATGAGGTTATCGCTAGGAACTTTCTGAAGCAAAAATTCCTAGTGATACGTGGCAAACACTCAAGTTGAAACTCTAACAGCTGGGCCCAAATTTGCTCTTTATCTTCAGGGAAAGTCCAGTGTTTTGAAGGAGTTCAGCAGGGAGTTTGTCTTTGGCCTGCACATCACTTCACGTTCACTTCGGACCAGGAGTGGTCATGCGTGCTAACTAAGCATCTCCCAGGAATGGAGAAAATCTGAGACTTCCATATCAAATCAACTTGCCAGGCAAAATTCAAAATGCCAAGGAGCAGTCTGCAAGAGCTGTGTGATTCACATTTTCAAATACAAATTTCTCATGGGATTTTCAAATGTCGACTTCAGTATTAAGTTGCCCGGCAGGAGCAAGCCTCCAATAAATGAGCCTGGTATCAGTTTACTTGGAGATAAATTCTCCGCAAGGCTGGATCTGTGGCTCTCACCAGCCACCTTACAAATTGTTCTCGGGGAGACTACTGGACCCGCTTTCTCTCCCAGTGTTTGAAGTTGTAAGGTGGAAACAAGGCTAATGTGTTGGTGCTGGCGCCAGCCTCACAGCAGCTGGATGCCGTGTTGAGGAAGAGCCCTTGTTACAGAGACGAGGGAGAGTCACAGTTGCATCTAGAAGACCGTGAGCTTGCCTCTACTTAGTGTTCCATCAACAAAGATTTCAATGAGCATTTCTTTAAAAATAATTCATCCTGTGTCTACATTCCCCACCAGTTTGTTTTTCAAGGATCCCAGAGTGAGGCAGTCTAGGTTTGATTTTCAATGTAGAGTTGTGGGGATGGTTCTCTTGATACCGTTTGGGGTTACGCCCTCTTAGCCTCCCTTCCACCAATTGCTCAAGTATCACGGTCAGTTCATCTATCCAGTGCTCACAGGGCCTTGGGAAATTGTGGAACACTGGCCCCACATAATTAAGAAGTCCCAAATACGGAAGAGATGTCAGGCAGCATCTAATCCAACATTTTCTCTGTAACCCATACTTCAATTCCCCCACAAAATCCTTGCTATGTGGTCACCCAGCTCATGCTCCAGTGCCTCTGATGACAGTGATCTCACTGTGTCCCAAGGCTGCTTATGCCATACTTGGTGCTAATTAGGAAGTTTGTCCTGAGGCTGAGCTAAATGTACCATTTTCTTGCTTACACATGGGCTCCAGTGATGCCCTCTCGGGCAGCCCAGAGTCAATTTCCATGTGACAACCTTATTTGAAGATAAGGTTCACTGTTTTCTCTTGGCTCTTTTCCCTTCCAGGTCAAGTATTTCTAGTGTCTTTCATATATCATGTTTTCAAGTCATCTCAAAAGCTTGATGAAGTCTGGACTCACTCTAACAAAGCTTAGTGGGTTGTGTGTCTACAGAATTGAACATGGAAGATTTAATACACAGTAGTCTTTTTGCCGATGGACCAGAGGCACCCACGACCTCCATGACGGGGTTCCCACTGTGTCCTGTCATATATGCAGAGGCGATTATCTCTGTGCTCCACGAAGCCAAGAACTCCATAGATGTCTGACTTCATTATTACTAATTAAAAGATTACTGATTAGCTAAAAGAGATGATTAATTAAAAGATGTCCTCACTAAGGGACACGTTACATCAATGAAGCCTAGCTCTGAGATCATGAATGGCACACCAAGCCTACGTGGCAATACAGACAACAGGAGGCATCAGAAGAGAGTTCACACTTGAGATGCTAGAAAAATACCAATGTCATCAGTCATTTGTTGACCTGGCACCACACTACACAATGAGGTACAGAAACAAGGTCCTTGCCCTAATCCTCCCTTCCAGGGAGCAAGGAAATTCTGAGAAAAATACAGAATTGAGCAAAAAGTCAGGGGTTCCAGAAATAGAAGTCCAGGACAAGTTAATGTGCACCATAAGTGGATAGTTTCTATAAAAGAAGCTTGGTGAACACACTGGTGTGCACTGATTTGTTCACCACTGAAACATTAACTAGCACCTAGCCTAGACCTTGACACCTTTTTTAACATGTATTTATTTCGGGGGGAGAGGGAGAGAGAGCACACGTGCAAGTAGGGAGGGGCAGAGAGAGAAGGAACCAGAGAATCCCAAACAGGCTCTTCACCATTGGCACGGAGCTGGATGCAGGGCTCCATTCTATGAAACCACAAGATCATGACCTGAGCCAAAATCAAGAGTCAGATGCTTAACTGACTGGGTCACTCAGGTGCCCCACAATTTTAAAGGATTTCAAGAATATCTTCTACTAGGGAGGCTGCAGCTATTTTAGTGAGCAAAGAGCAGGAGTCCGACCAGGGAAAACCAACATTAAGGAGCTTTGAGGGAAAGCGGTGAAATGGAACCTTAGGATTTGTCCAACGTAGGAAAAGACATTTGAGACAGCAATTTGGTCTGTTTTCCCTCTTGACTCTAGCTCTGTATTCATCCTTAGGCTCCCAGAAGCATCTCTTTGAAGTGCTAAGATATTAAAGACAGTCTGATGTACCCAGGGTCACACAAGTCAGCAACAAGGTCAAAATAAAAATTCAGTTCTTGAGTTCTAGTGGCTTCTGATTGCCGAGTTGGCCAAATGGCCCAAATCCTTTGCCTCAAACATCATTTCTTTGATGGTACCTAGAAGTTACTCTCATGGTTAATGTTTTATCCCATGGTGTTAAAAAAAAATGCACATGGGGAATATGGAGTTGGAGAGAGGGCAGTCAAGTTCCAAGATTCCCGAACATTTGCAGCGTGTAGGTATGTAGGAGATTCAGTCACAGAATTCAAAGCTGAAACACTGTACAGTTTACCAAGTCCTGCTTTACCATGAATGCATGAGATTTAGAGCCCTATATAAAAATCATCTGAACTTTAAGAATTCAGCTCAAGAAGATGGTTATTAAATCTATGTGTTCTTTAGCTGTTATATTAAATTGATTAGAATCCCATGTTAAGAAAATCTGTTGAAATGGGGCTTTGATTCTGTATTAGCTGTGCTGATCTCCAAAGCACGTTGATCTGTCAGGTCTTATTTCACTGGTAGTTCTCCCTGGCTCCAGGGGACAGAAGTCCTGTCTCTTTTCCAGTTACGCAGGACTCATGAGCTGGACTCATGCATTCGGAACAAACGTAGGCGATTCGAGCAGTTCGTTATTTGCTTTCTAGCTCTGTCGAGAGGCCTCTCACATTCTTTTTAAAAGTCTGAAGAGCTTAGTGTGTGATTGTTCTTGATAAAATAACTTCTCATTTAAATATGAATTCATGCAAAGGGGAAAAATCACACATATGTGTGCATTATGAAATTAGTATTAATGAAAAGCTGTGTGTCACCACCTCTACAAATGGCTTCAGATTGTTTTTCAGCTTTTGCCTCAAGTCTGGGAGTTACCTAGGAACAGAAGGCACAAAAGCAATACTCAAATTCGAAATCTATAATTACTTTCTTCATTTACGTGTTGTGTATATTTGAACTCCCAAATACATCGAAATTCACTGTTCCAGAACTGCAGATAGAGGAGAGCATCTCGAAATAGGTCCAGCTGTCAGCATAAACCATTTGCACACTGATTGGTGGGTAGAGAAATGCTGAATCGCCATGATGAGGAAGGTCAAGATCTCGCTTTCCTCCTAGGGTCTCCAATCTTTGCTCTGTATATCTTGGTTCTCTGGTTTTAGGTAGGACACCAGGCACTTTCACAAAGCTGCCTCTTTCCTACAATTCTTCTAGCTATGGTGCTCAAAGAATTACAAAACTGATGATGGAGAAAAATTAAGTTGTCCTGCTCTTGTCAGTTGAGGGCTCCCTATGAGAAACTTCTTACGGTCTCCTTACGATTTCTCTTCCTTGAGGAGTCCGACTCACTCCTGGGGTCTGGCACCCGGGGCTGCTGAGTAACTGGGGGTTAGGACTCCACATATGTAAGCTGGTCAAATTTAAAACAGTTGTGGCTTCTCTATAATAACTTTTCCCTGAAATAATGGAGAACAAGGCAGAAGTGTGGTACTGTGGGAGAGAACATGACCAAAAGGACATGTTGTCTGGGAATTTCTTTCTAAGGCAAGTGTGATTCATGGAGTAGATACACAAGGGCCAAGCAGCTAAGGACTGCTTGGTAATTTGAGTCTCAATCTTTGAAGGGCATTAAGTTTAATTCCCCCAGCCTGGTGTGTGTTAAAAGTATCACATAAATAAAATCCACTTGAGATTGCTTCACTGGCTTTTCCCAGCACTCTACTTTTTCCATTTCTTTTCCAACTTGCTTTGCCCAAGCCTTTAAAAGAAATTTTTTTCCTTTCCCCCTGCTTATAAAGCACATTGGCTTTGTTAAGTGAGAAGGCTCTTTTAGGAAGTCCCACTGTTAGGCAAGATTTTACTTCATAAATTTACTTTCTCAGGGAAAAAATTTTTTCCTCTTCTGCTATTAATCTACAAAAGTAGAATGCCATATGTAATCAAAATTTTTCCAAATGGCATGAGTAAGACAATTTTTCTTTTGTCTATTGCCAAGTGTAGTTGGCAGATTATATCTAGAACATGAGCTGTGCAGACTGACCTGCAGAGGGAGTTGACAAACACAATACTCACAAAAATTGATGATCCTTTAGAAGTCTAGATTCAAAGAAAAAAAAAATCATGCTTAGAGTGCAGTTTCTTCATGATAAGGAAAAGGGCTCTTCCTTGTCCATGGGTTAATGTTTTCATAAACACAATCTATTTTCTGTTCTGACCCATTGATACAACAGGCTACACCCACCTGCCAAATGCTAACTTGATTCTATTGGAGATCAGAGATCTAGGAATATATTCCAAGCTCTAGAAGGCCAGGAACTGTGTCAGTCCTGTTTACCACTGTACCACACACCTCTCGGCATCTAGAAGGTGCCTAACCTTTGAGTTCAAGAAGACAAAATGTAGAAATTCCATCTGGGGACAAATTGGATGTAAGAGTCAATTTGGTGTTTGTTCTTTGGTAAACAGTTTGGTGAAAAATCTCTAGGAGATGGAATCAACGTATAAATCCTGTCTTCTGTATACTTATAATTTTGTAACTTGACTCAATTTATTTATTCAGCAAATATTGAGTGTCTATTCTTGCCAGGCACTTCTCTATGTGCTTGAGATACCATATTATACTATTCTCTACTATGCTGATGGGTAATAACTTATTGGTAGGAAGAAATAAAGCCAATTAAATAAGGGATATAGAGCTGGGGGTGGGAGAAGCTATTTTAAGTGGGATTGTCGGTGAAGACCTCCCGGAGGTGACATCTAAAGAGACACCTGAATGAGGCATGGCCATTATACACATATTTGGAAGGTTCTTCCAGTTAGAGGGAGAGCAAGAAGGTCAGCCTTGAGGTGAAAAAGGTCTTGAAATGTTTGAGAAGTAGTAGCAAGAAGGCAATGACTGACCATGGCCAGGGAAGGGTGAGAATACCAGAAATCCTCTACTTTAAGAAATTAATTTGGAAGGATAATTGAAGGCCAGATTACGTATGACTATTATAATTTTGTTATAATTTTGAAATTAAAAAAATATTCTATTTGAGAGAGAGAGCATGCATGAGTAGGGGAGAAAGGGACAGAAGGAGAGGTGGGGAAAGAGAGAGGGAAAGAGGGGGGAAGAGGGGGAAAGAGAGGGGGAGAGAGGGAAGGAGGGAAGGAAGGGAGGGAGGAAGGGAGGGAGAGGGAGGAAGGGAGGGAGAGGGAGGAAGGGAGGGAGAGGGAGGAAGGGAGGGAGAGAAAGAGAGAGAGAGAGAGAGAGAGAGAGAGAGAGAGAGAGAGAGAGAG
>NC_043700.1:153476041-153483061 GCF_006229205.1 Suricata suricatta | reverse complement strand
AATCTAAGTGTCTTGGGAAGAATCATAGAGCTGACCACAGGAGTGACATGACAGGGCAAACTTTATAAAGTGGTCATCTAATTGCTCTGTATGGAGCAGAGGTTGAGAATCAGGTGTGGAAGCAGGAGGCCAGTTGGGAGAGCTCTGGCTGAGACCCGACACTGATGGTAGCATGGCTGATGGGAGCCATGGAGAGGGTGAGGAATGGATTACAGAAAGAGCATGATGAAGGGAGTAAGAGATTCTTTGGCCCAAATAACTGGGAAAATGGTGCCATTTCTAGAGGCTGGCAAAAGCTGAGGAAAGAGCAGGTTTGACAAGGAATGGAGTAGGGAGAAGTCAAGGATTTGGTCTTAGACATTAAGTTTGAGATGCCTTTTAAATAGCCACATGGAGATACGAAGCAGGCAGTTGGTTACAGAAGCGTGGTGTTCAGAGGAGAAGTTGAGGCTGGGCATATGAGTTCAGAAATAGATGGCATAATCTCCAGAAGGGAAATGCCTCTTGTCACTCTGATTTTGTTCTCCACCTGCTCCACAGACCACGGCCTTAGGCCCTGTTAGGGAGATAAACATGCATCAGGTTGAGAATCACCTTGAAAGCCCAACACCGCCAAGAGCCACAGCTCAGGGGCCCAGACACCACATGTGCTTCCTTTCCTGGCGGGCAGGGGAAGTAGGGAGAGTCCCCTTGCACACTCTGCCTCAGGCTGTCCGCATCCAGAAGGACAGTATCATCTACCACTTGCTTCTCCTCACGGAAGAAGGAGAAGACACTCCACACGATAGTGAAGAAAACTGATGACACTTGGAAGAAGTCCACAGCTGGAACCCAGAGTAGGGAGAGCAGTGTGTCCTTAGGTGACCAATTCTTGAAAGCAGGCTCCTCCTTCTGACTGTCATCCTCAGTGGAACTTGGTACAAGGTTCAGCCGACTACTACTGCTGACTCACTGTCTATTCTTGAAGTATTAATACTTGAGTCACTAAGTAGAAGCTGACTTACTATGCCAGGTAATTGCAAAATGCAAATTAAGATAAGGCCTCCAATCTGTCCCCTCTCCCATTAGCTCTCCACTCCCCCTAGAGGGATCTAGAAGGTCATGCTGCTTCCCTTCTTAAACTCTTCCAACAACACTCCACGGCCTTGAGGGTAAAGGCTGAGCTTCTTAGAATGGCTCATAAAACCACAGGATGTGGTCCTTGCCTTCCACTCCTGCCTGGTGTACGGCTGCTGTTTTAATGTATTCCATGCTCCTGGTATTAACCCTTTGCCTAACCAGCTTTTAGGGAAATGTTCTTTTGTGTTGTATCCCCTTCAAGTGACTCTCCCTTCCTTGTCCACCTAGAGACCTTCTACTGATTCCTCCAAGCCCCAGTTCAAGGTCTTCTCCTCTGTGAAGAATTCCTAGGCCCGTGCAAGCAACAATCTCTCCATCTGAAACAGCACTGTTCTTAATTTCTCCATCATAGTATTAACACAACATACGGCAATTATTTACAAACACTCCATCCCCCACACTAGACCGTGGGTTCCTTTGAGAGAGCAGCCAAAGAGGTCATCATCTCTGTACCTGACACACAGCTAGGCAAGCGGAAGAAACTTAATGTGTTTCGGCTAAATGAAGTAAATAAATGGGCCAGGAGTACAAGAGCCCAGAACAAAGCCTGTCCTTCGAAGAATAAAGATGGCAGCTCTTCAAGCATGAGAAAAACATGGTGATCCAGGGAAAGCCAACAAGACACATGCTGGGGCCTGATGACGCTATAGCAGTCAGGAAAGTGAATTAATTTGAACCAACGTCGGGTTATTGGGAACATAACTTGTATGCCTCTCTTTTTAGGGTCTTCCTCTAAGTTCATACTTAAGTTCCATGGGGTTTCTAAGGAGGATGGACTCCGCCATGGAGACGGGGCTTATTAGCCAATTCCGTAGTGGCCTCTGTCCACAAGATCCCTAGAGGGCATATGGGAGTTAGTATAACTAGAGGTCTTGGGTATGTCCAGAATGTGTCTGAAGGACCCCTGGGTCTGCAAATAACACACAGGGCATAGGATCATATGAACTGAGGTGATCTTCATCTGCTCAGGTTGCAGCACATACAACCCTAAGTGTTTACAGGCAGTCATATTGGATGGTTGGCAACATTTCAGGAATGTCCATAAGCCTGAGACACATCATTTGCTTGAGTAATGTTCTCACCTGGCCCTTCAATCTTGACTTCCGGGAAGGGGGGCACTGCATGTTACACGTGGCAGTAACAGGGCAGGTAGGGTAGGTTAACAAGCATTCCACTCATGATGGCAGTTTCTAGCCGAGATCTTGGCAATGACCTGTGACTCACCTGAATCAGATGGGCTGCACTTTCCGGGCTGCCGTACCGAAGGTCATGTCCATTGATGGCCAGCACACGATCGTTCTCCTCCAGCTGACCATGTCGGTCTGCCACACCACCATCCAACACATTGAAGATGAAAACCCCGGGCTCATCCACCCTGCGCACAAGTTTTATTCCAAGCTGCTCCTCAGGGCTGCTTTTGTTGAGAATCACATGGAAACTGTCATCGCGGGGTCCGTGGGCATCCAGTGCCTGTCCGTTGCTCCTGCTTTGGAACTTCTGCTCTCGCAACACAGTGAGCCGAAGCATGTGGCAGGGCTGCCGCAGGAGGCGAAGGGCGTAGTTGTGAGGTACATTGCTGATGTCCATCCCGTTGACCTGGGGGGAGACCCAAAGCCAGAACGGATCAACCAGCGCCACCTGCCACAACACTTCCTAAAAGGTCCCAGACCCACAGCATCAGCAGAACCCTTCCTTGAAGACTGCTCTGGTTTGTCACCTCCTCCTCTGTCCAAATACCGCCTACACCCACCTTCCAACATTACTCTCAACCCCGCTCTCTTTCAGTGTCACTCGCACCTCCAGGTCAGGTCTGTCTCGCTGGACGACATCTTTCTTCAGCCTTGTTCTTGCCCAGGCCCCCAGATTTATCTACACAAGTCCCAACCCTCATTTCTGTTGCTTGCCAAACTTAGTGTTCAGCCGAAGGGGTGGGGGTGGAGACGAGGGGGGGGGGTGGAGAAAAACAGAAGAAAAAATAGGAAAAGGCAAAAGAAAAACAATTCCCATGGAGTTTGAATGATTATACTAAACTCTTCAGATCAAACCAAGCTGACACTTTCTTTCCAAAGAGCTCCAGATGAATTTTTATCCCTGGGGCACCATCAGAGAGAGAGAGAGAGACACAGAGAGAGAGACAGAGAGAGAGAGAGACACAGAGAGAGAGACAGAGAGAGTGTGTGTGTGTGTGTGTGTGTGTGTGTGTGTGTGTGTGGTCCTAAGGCGACTGCTGCCTAAGTCTTTTGCCCATGTTCACACACACAAAAAAACCAATCTCTGTATAGTTTCAACCAAGCTGATGTGACTGTTTCTAGGCTCTCTTACTGAAAGGCTGGATCACTTTATTATGCTACTTAAATGTCCTCAAGCTCAGCCCTCGCATTTGTGCCTCGTTAATTATTGGCGGGGCTGACGCCTCAGGGGGCTTTCTGGTTTTAATTACTCCGGCTAAGCTGGCCCAGCCTGGAAGCGACAGCCCCTAGTGGTAGTCGCTGCACTCCGTGCAGGGGCCCCACGGAAGAGAGACAACCTTCTCAAATTTCTATGGTTTGGTAAGATTCCTTGTACTTGTAGCTGATTTTTAGTGGAGGCTTAGAGTGAGCTTTTAAGAGGCCTTGCTGCCCGTACAATCATCAGTTTGGGGGATGGAGGGGGGCTCTCGGGCACAGCCAAGCCTCATCAGCTTGGTCCAAACACCAGAGAGCTCAAAGCCCTTGCTCTGCTCTGTCGCTTCTTCTGGTCTGGTCTCCCCATCACGCCCAGGCCGAGAGAAGGCCAGAGTCGTCCGCTAGACAGTCCTGGCGGCATTTTGCCTGCAGCAGCCACTTGAAGGATGTAAGGATCACAACTGCATATTATACAACCTGGAAGGCAGCAGTTTCCACTGGAGGGGAGCCTCCCGCACAGCATCGCTGACTGCGCCGCGGACCCTCTGGAGGCGGACGGGCCCCACCCATGCTCCACCTCAGGGACCAGTGGGCCTTTCAATGTTGCTACGATCCCTGCTTTAAATTCTTGCACCCCTTACCCGCCAAAATAAGAATTTCTTTGACAGAGAAATAGCTCATGAAGTGTCAGGGGCTGGCCCCTCATTGACCTAGAAGGAATGGAATGAAACCCTCATCCGGGCATCAGACAGAAAATATATGACCAGGGAGGGGTTTCTTGTCACTTCTGCTACACGTCTGACTTCTGTCTGATAAACAACTCTTCCTTTACCTCTTCTTTTCTTCTCAAAATTCTTTTCTAACGTCCCTGCTCTTGCCCATGCCTCCGAGGTTGGAAATGCTCAAGGTGGTCTGTTCCAGGTATGCTGTTCCATCATCTGCCTTCCCTGGAATGTCTATGGGTTGGTGGGAATAGCTTGGGAATACTTCTTGGTTTTTCTCACAGAGGGCCATTAGCTACAGGAAATTTACTTTAGAGGGTTGTATGAATGGGAGTGATTAGATAAAATACAAAATGTTCCATTAATCTGCTCTAAAAACAATATTATATGCTCCAGTTTAATATTATTTTATGTTCTTGTTACTTAAAGTAGGAGGGGGGGCAGAAAGGAGGAGAGAGGAAGAGGAAAAGAAAGGAAGGAGAGAAGGGGAAGTTGGGATAGAATCTGGAGGAGAAAAGAGAAAGGAGGGGAAAAGACAAAATGATACAGAGACAGAGAGAAATACTTATACACAGAAAGAGGAAGAGGCCAGAAGAACACAAAAGACAGAGGGGGGGCAAAGACCTATCTCAATTAAATTCCAAATCTCAAATGAAGAGTCATTCTGCATAATAACTGTGGAAAGTGGATGCTCCACATTGATTTAGCATTTCATCCATCCAATTACTTGCTCCAAAGTGATTTTTATTAAGCCCTTTTCATGGCCCCACAGTGACGGGCTCTACCTTCAGGATGATGTCTCCTGGCAGGAGTCGGCCGTCCCTGGCAATCACCCCGTCACGGTAAATGTGCTGGATAATGATATGGACGAGCGGGGTTTCGCTGCCTCCCACAAGCCTAATGGAGAGGCTTTCGTTGGGAATCACTCGATTGATCTTGACGCTTGTAATTTCACCATCTGGAATCAGGTGATACAACCTTGGAAAGACTAAAATGGACAAAGACAGTATTTACTTCAGAGACCCACCCAACGGACATTTCCAACCATTCTTCTTCTTGCCAAACTTTGGTTTTGGCCAAACTAAACTACTCATCGTTCCTCATACATGTTTTCCATTTTCCTGCCTCTGTGCCAGGATACGTTTCTCTGCTTGGAATGTTTTTCATTCTAGGCCTAGACCCAATTTTTTTCTTCAACACTTGCATGAAATGATCCCTTTCGATTAAACTCTACCCTGAGCCCACTTTCCTTGCTTTGTCTAAAAACATCCCATTTCTCCCCCAAAACTTCTGTTTCTCACAGCACTGAGCCTCTATGATTATTCATGCTCATTTCTTCATCCTCTCCTGGAGTCTAAAATCCTTGAGGACCACCATTTCTGGCTGTCCCGTAGTTGCGTGCACAGATCACAAGCGTTGGGCAAGGCCTCCTGAGGGTGGAGGACTGAATGAGAATGAGGGAAGGATCGTGATGGACTAAACTGCAGTTTTATCACTTGCTTTTCCACGAACAAAATAGAATGAACCTGCTTTTCTGCCTTCTCAGTCCCTTTTGAAGATTTCTCCCTGGAAGTCCCTGCTTTTTCAGGCTTAGGGAATGATCAGTCCTCTCCACCAGCCATTGTTGTCAATAAAGGGACATCAAACGGTCTGATGCATGACCACGAAGAGATGTGGTTTCCAGAATCCCTGATCTGGCTGAATTCGGAGCTGACCGGAGGCCTAGAGACCCTGGCAGGTGCCTCAAACTCCATCTTTTAACTGAAGACTCCTCTTTCCTTATGAAATCTTTCACCGGCCACCCCCCGCCCATCTCCACCACTGTGCCCATGCCCACAAGAGCTTCTAGTTGTCTGGCTCTGTAGTGACAGAGACAGTCGTGTGGAGTTATTTTACACGTGAGGATGTTTGAGTGTAGAGCGGGGGAAGTGACAGGAGTGGCTGGGGGGTGCCAAGTAAGGGGCTCTCTGAGCCAGGTCACAATCTGGGGCTCCAGGTGACCCACCATCCTGTCACCTCCCTCAGGTTTCTTTAGTGCCAGGGATTCACAACAGTCCTACGGGGTCTGTTAGGCCTGTAGACCCACAGCGGGAGAAGTGTGCAGAAGGGACTCGATTACATGGCGCCCAGCCTACACCTAGTTTGCTAGAAGCAGGTCCCCAGCGCCGGGTTGCTGGAGTTTGGGTGTGGAGGGTGGAAATGCTTTCGTCCCCCGTAGCTGCTGACAGCTGCCTTTGCCCTAAGATTCTCTCTCCCCATTAAGTCATCTGGAAAGATGAACACTGCAGGTCTGCTTCCGCATAAGGCACTGTTTTCAAAACCCATGACCTTAGTCCATTTTCCCTAATGAACTAAGAGTTCATTAAGAAGGGCTCAACTCTCCAGGAACAATACAGAAAGAATTAAAATTACTTCGAAGTATTATGAACATGATAAACAGGGCAACTGAGCAGCCAGAGGAAGCCTGAGATTGCAAATGGGGGTCCTTAACCTCCACTGGGGTGTGATTTAATGTAAGGGGCTGGCTTTGCTGCACGGTGCGGGCAGCAGCCTTAATCTGTCAGTTCCCGGTGCTCGCGGTGCTTGGGTGACTGAGTTCAATGAATGTTTAAACTACTTTGATTACATTAAGTAGGCTCCACTGTGAGCATTTGTGGGAACAGGTCTGGTGACAGGGAATGGTGATTAAAAAAAAACAACCCACTCTCAACAAAGAAAGATTTAGAAATAATTGTCCAAGCTGCTGATTCTTGCTCCCCTCCCCTTCCCTTCTGACCTGCCCCCCCCCCCCCCCC